>NW_027464588.1:18193214-18493571 GCF_043290135.1 Rhipicephalus microplus
CGCAAAATTACTAATCAATTATTTCCGAATGGTGTAGAATGATTGACTGCAGTGACACACCGCCATCGAATATCACCAATGGCTCACACATATAAACCCTAGTGGTGGGTGGCGATAGGTGGTTGTCAAGCTCGGACAAGGGTTATCCTCCTCGGCATGTTTCACCACAGAAGAGTTCCAGCGTAGCAGAAGCCCATTGTGGTCGAAATGCCGAAACACCAGCATGGTCTTTTGATTTAGGTGCATCTTCAATAAACGCCTATTTCTCTGGAGACCAACGCTGCAACTTACCTCCAGACATACTGTTGTACTTTTATGGACACTTCAGAATTTTCAAACTACGCACCAAACTTGACCTTCCTAGCTCCGATAATCTTGGGATAAAATATTTTAACAGGAGGGCCACCTCCCGCACTGCATGTAAAAACTAACGCTGAATCCTAATTTACCACTCTGGATATCCGCGTTAATAAACACCCTCGCAATGCACGTAGGGTCTTGAATTCATTCTGGAACTCCCAATTCTGGGGATATGGTTTACTTCTAGAGACGTTTAATCAGTGGGACGATTTTGGCGAAGATTGTTGATGACCCAAGTGCTTGTAATGCCAGTGTAGGTAAGCTTGCATGTTTTTTTTATTCATTGGCTCATTTTTAGTTGGCTAGAAATTTTCGGGCAGCAACGGACTCTTTCAAGAGCGGCTGCAGCATCCTGTGAAGACGTTTTCTGACTACGCGCTGAGTATATGTGATATTGACCACTGTGATTTAGTTCAGGTATCTTGCTTGCTTACAAAAATTTAGTTATTCACGGTATGCATTGACGCTAGCAGTTCACATTTTTGATCGGGCGCAAATGAAATTCCCCGCGCTTAAAGCCGAATTTAAGCTACTTTCAACTGGAACTTTGCTCATTCCGCTGCCTATTTCCGGATTCGTCAACGCCTTTCTCATGAGCGATGATTACGGTGAGTTCGCCCATTCTTTTGTTCATTTTTATTCTCTGACAAGTCTCTTGTTTTTGCTTTCAGAGCCACCAGCGTTTTTTTTTCTTTTTTCAAAGTTTACAAACCCTCATTATGCAAGTATTGTTGCCCCGCCGCAGTGGTCTTGTGGCTAAGGTACTCGGCGGCTGACGCGCACGTCGCGGGATTGAAGCCTGGCTGTGGCGGCTGCATTTTTGACGGAGGCAAAAATGCTGTAGACCCCTGTGATCTGATTTTGGTGCATGTTAAAAAAGTCCAGGTGGTTGATATTTCTGGAGCCCTCCACTACGGCGTCGCTTTAATGATATGGTGGTTTTGGGACGGTGAACCTCATACATCGTCATCATTATCATGTAAGCATTGACTTCTATAGGACTATGTGCGTGGCCTACACTGCCTGTAATGAAACCCGCCTTTGTGTTTGTCTGCGAAGTGGAAAAACTGAAGTAAGGTTTTTCGTAATACAAAAAATTGAGGACTAATACACGTGCTTGCGTTTGCAAAGTTTAGAGGTCATGCGATGTCGGCTTAAATCGGACTGAAGCGCTTACATCAGAGCCAACATTACCTTTAGCGGCGATAATTTGCAGCGACATGATGCGGTTAGCACAGCAATTGCTAATTGTAGCAGTTATAATGAAAACAGTCACGTTTACATCAGCGAGTACTGTACATAAAAAATGAACAGTAAGACATGAAAAGTATGAAGCATTTTCACTGCATAGTATCGTTTCAAGCTTATTATCGCTATCGCTATCGCGAAAAATTCTGTCGTGCCGAATAAATATACCTTTCAGAAATACACCTTTAAGGCGTTCTCGATTATTAAGACGCCGCACATGTGAGAACCCACTTACGATTATTCTGCTTGAATACCCTTACGTAAGATAACGCAAAGGTGCTTCTAATCATCCTTGACTCAATTTTTGCACTTGCCCCGCGGTGGTTGTCAAGCAGTTATGGTACTCGGCTGCTGACCCGCAGGTCACGGGATCAAATCCGGCTGCGGAGGCTGTATTTTTGATGGAAGCGAAAATTCTGTAGGCCCGTGGGCTCAGATTTGGGTGCACGTTAAAGAACCCCAGGTGGTCGAAATTTCCGGAGACCTCCACTATGGCGCCTTTCATAACTATATGGTGGTTTCGGAACAATAAGCCCAACATATCAATCAAATAAATTGATTGTTACATTTATCAGAAAAAGTGTAATTGTCGCTGTATTGGTGAATTTCAGCTTTCCACGCAATATACTTTGTTGCCATGCATTGCCATATAAGCAGTTGCAATGCTTTCCAAAAGTTTTGCCCCGTCGTGGTGGTCTAGTGGCTAAGGTACTCGGCTGCTGACCCGCATGTCACTTGTTCGAATGCCGGCTGCGGCGGATGCAGTTCCGATGGAGGCGAAAATGTTGTAGGCCCGTGTGCTCAGATTTTGGTGCACGGTAAAGAACCCCATGTGGTCGAAATTTCCGGAGCCCTCCACTACGGCGTTTCTCATAATCATATGGTGGTTTTGGGATGTTAAACCCAGAAAGCAATCAATCAATCGAAAAGATTTTTTTTCTTTCTTTTGTTAGAACCTGAACTTCTTTTCTGCTCACGGCAGTAAACACGTTTACGCCAGTAAGCACAAAAAATGACCGATGCCAGTAAGATATAATAACATCATCGGGGAAGCAATGCCATCTCTGCACACGTGAATTGATGTGAATATTAATATGCTGAAAAGTTGAGTCAAGTGCGGGGAACATACTTTTGGTTTCAGTGCGAACAAAGACGATTACGGGGAAGACTTGGGAGGAGCGCTGACTGTGCGTTGTCCTACAGCCTTTACACACATATTAGGGATTGGTTATACACTTTCAGAACTTTGACTATCTTTTCATACATGTCAAAGTTGCATGTATATATGTTTAGAAAAGCACGTCGACTGTCTCTAGGACCTGAAGTCGTAACAAACATCACTGTCTAAAAAAAGCTCAGTGCATGACTATTTCTTAAAGAGAGCCAGTGTGCCTCTCTAAGAGAGTGCCATATATCTGAGTCTCACAATAATAAAATGAGACTCAGAGAATGCTTTTTTCTTTCTTGTTGTGCAATAAAATATCGTTACTTCAGATATCGTGGGACTTGAAGAACTTTACAAGTTAACCGAGTGCTGAAATACCGATAGTAGAATGAAAACAAGGAACGTCTATTACATCAATGCATTTCGATCAATGCAGTCTGAAGTCCAGTAACTATTTTGCATATGAGCAAGGCAAATGTGGTGATTTTTGTGACTCACTACTTCGTGAACAACGGTAGCCCTCGTGTTTTACCTCGAAACTTGCTTTGAGCACAAACCTTACTATTATAAGTGCCGCTACGCACTTGCAGATAGCGACCTCACCTTTCCGCAAGGGCGCGGCCATTTAGGCTATCCAAGATCGCTGCTTTTGCTCTTTGAGTCCACGTTTGTGCCGGCTCGCACGGGGAATGCTTCGAGGATCGAGGAAATCAACGAAATGCAGTTTATTGCCACTAAACATGCAGAATACTTTTGCGAACATGGGGCACAGCCAACCCTCCGTTTTTTCCTATTAACGAGCATCGAATTAACTAGCATTAACTATAATCCAGGTTCTACGAAGAGCTTGACAGAGTTCATGTGGATTCGAGATTGAAAACACGAGATGAAATTCGAGCGCTTGTCTTGTGTACTCTTACTCCTTCGGTACTTGTTTTGAACACATTACTATACATTCTTGTTTCGAATACATACTATATTTAGATTGAAGCAGTCATGGCAGTGGAAGGTACACGCAAAATGGAACACGGCTCTGAAAACCACAGGCGCCATAATACACAATAAAAATTTTTACACCCAGAAGGGTGTAAATGAGCTTGTCCCGTGGACGACACCCTAAGGGTGTTAATCAGCACCTTCAAAAAAGGGTGCTATACGATGCACCCTTAGAATCGGATGTACATGTAAAAAACTGTAGGGTGTTACAAAAACACCCTATAGGAAGGGTGCCTTCAATGTCCATCACTTTCTTAGCACCCTCTGTGGAGGGTGCGAGAAGGATGCACAAGGGTGTAGGGAGCCCATGGCAGGGGTGGCAGTATTCTTTTAGACTGCACTAATAGATATCAGCATGCATTGATTACACACTACTTGAAGAAAGTGGTCCTCATTATCGATGGTGCGCCACCTGTCGAGCTCCATTCATTGCGTGTGCGCAAAAATATTGCCGCGTGCATAGCTGGATTTAGCGGCGAGATAGCGACGACAACGAAGAACGCGGATTTGCTCGAGAGGCGCAGCGCAGCAGAGTGAAGACGATTATCTTAGCGGCCTTCTCTGAGAGCGTCTCTACAAGTCCCACTGTTGGTGTTTTTAAATAAACCCCCTGTAATTTATAACCCGCGACACTGGTGGAGAAGCTGGGTACTACCACCTCATGATCAGCACCCCTGTGAGAAGCCCCGAGTCCACCCCTACGAGACAGCCATGCGTGGAGACGCCTGTGCACCGCTCAAGCCGTCGCCTTCAAGGTCTTGAACCAGAATTTGACCTTTTAAAGGGAGCAACGCTTCCGACAACCACCCCTACTCAAGAAATGGCAAGGAGTCCTGCACAAGTGACGGTCCAGAATATGCGCATTCCTGAACCATTTCATTGCCGGCCGAACGAACATGCGCAAGACTGGCTTGAGCAGTTCGAACGGGTAGCTAAATCGAACTACTGGAGTCTTGATGGAAAGCTCTTCCACGTATACTTCGCCCTTGAAGACGGTGCGAAGACGTGGTTTATAAACCGGGAGGCGACATTGACGACATGGGAGGAGTTTTGTCGACGGTTTCTTGACACCTTCGGTAACGCGGACTGACGCGAAAACGCACAACGCCTTCTGAAGGACGCACACAACAGCTGCATGAAAGCGTCGCCATGTTTGCTGAGGATATGGTGCGCTTGTGCCACCGCACGGACCCCAACATGCCCGAGGCTCGATAGCTAAGCCATCTCATGAGGGGCGTCAAAGAGCAGCTATTTGTTGGTCTTGTGCGCAATCCGCCGACAACAGTGGACGAGTTCACCAGGGAGGCCACCGCAATAGAGCGTGCGCTACAGCAACGGTACCGACAGTCTGATCGCCCGGCCACCGGCGCAGCGGCAGGTGCCACCGCACTTACCGAAAACGACGAGTATTCTCTACGCCACCTGATTAGACAGATCGTGCGTGAAGAGATCGCGAAGGAGAACGCAAAATACACATTGCAGTCACAGGCGCCCCCGCAGCAGGAGTCGACGGTAGCCTCCGTCGGGACGACGCTCACTCTGACGGGAGGGTAATGCCGCGTGCATAGCTGCATTTAGCGGCGAGATAGCGACGACAACGAAGAACGCGGATTTGCTCGAGACGCGCAGCGCAGCAGAGTGAAGAAGACGATAATCTTAGCGGCCTTCTCTGAGAGCGTCTCTATAAGTCCCACTGTCTGTGTTTTTAAATAAACCCCCTGTAATTTATAACCCGCGACAATATAAACGCGTACAATCGTGTATGAACTTGTGCTGGATCTATATATACTTCACAGTATATGCATAATGCGCGTTACAGAAAATGAAGCCTTGCTGCCCTTGCATATTGCGTTTATTTAATAGGCAAATAAAACAAACTTTTTTTCTGCCACACAACTTTTTTACCAGATATAGGTTCACGTATACGTACACTACACATGCAACACCTCAAATGTTTATTATATTTTTTCAGTTTCACTTTATTGACAATTCTTTGCAACATACAATTACACTGGTTTCAGTATAGTATACTGCTTCAAGTACATAGAGACTACAAATAAAATACACGCTAATATATTTCTATAATTCTTTCAAGTATCTACAATCCCAGTGGTTTCCAGTTTAATACTCCTTCATGTACGCAATCGTTTAATAGGAATGAAATACAGGCAAATATATACTTATAATTTTTTCAAATATATAGAATCACCATGATTTCACTATATACGCCTTCATGTACACAATCGTTCCCAAGAAGTGATGCACACAAAAATATATACAAATAGTGTTTTCAAATGTATACAATCACAGTGGTTTAAGCTTTGTATTCCTGGATGCATAACAATTGTTTATGAGAAATGATGTACATGCAAACATATACGGGTTTTCACACATACAACTTTAGCGAATACTTAAGAAACCAATACAATGATCAGAAACACAATAAGCTAAAAACGAACACAAAGCTGAGTCAGGACACAAAAACAAAAGAGGCAATGCATAAATATGGCTAATGACACAGCTGGGTAACTTTATGCCAAATGTCCCAGCCATTTTGGCAACCATCTCAAATGTATTCGAAAAACTCGTGCTGCATTGATAATAGTGAACTTCTGAAATATTTAGAAGAGGAAAAATATTTGGTCACGTGGCTGCCTTCTGAACATCCTGGAATGCCATCTAGGTGTTGTATGTGAAAAATTTTATTTTAAAAGCACCGCTCCTTCTTTCCATACGAAACTCGGTCTACGTGTTACGTAACAAGAGCTTAATTTGGGAGAGTTGGTTCATCGTGGTTGTGTGCTAGTCACAGCACGACAACTTTAGGAAGAGACAGAAAGGACAAGAAAGAACACCGACTGTCAACTGAATTTAATGAATGTGCTACGAGCGCTTTTATACGGAGTACAAGAACCGTACTCATGCGCGACGACACGTGTGAGCACTACAAAATAATCTTAACTGTGAAAAGAATAATCCCTCTCGGAAAGGTTAAGGGAACGTGTAGTGATGCACTGATCATTGGTTTACCTGATAAAAAATACTTCTACAAACGTTAAATTGGCATTAGGTAAACCTATTCTCGTGACGAATGGGGCAAGATTGACTATTCCTATCGCTATTTAGTACACACACTTTTGAAAGCTTGCAAGGGGTGGAAAACAACACGCTAACATCTTATCGGCTGGCTATTTCTTTAATTGTGAGACAAGTGATGTGGTATAACATGCAAAGGTTTTGGTTATTGGTTTTTGTTGGTCCTGTCTTTAACTTTACTTTCTGCAGGAAGGTTTTGCAAACGGGTGTGATGATTCTGTTGGGATACCCAGCATCTTTTAGTCTTTTATTCTGGTTTTAAGCCTGACCTCACCCTTGTGCTAACATGACTCCTGAAGGGTGGCCTGAATACATGTGGTATCTATTCCTCTTTCTACTAATTTTGAATGCCCACTATCAAAAGGCAGAACATTCTTAGCACTCCTGGGCTGATAGCACCAGCCAATACCCCAACAGCATCATCACACTTGTTTGCGAAACCCTCCTGCAGAAAGTAAAGTTAAAGTAAACAGGACCAAAAGAAGAAGAGTATGACCAATGACCTTTGCATATCACACGGTACTACGTACATAAGGTGTCTCACAATTTTAAGAAAAGAGCCAGCAGATATGACATTGTTGTTTTCCACACCTTGCAAGCTTTCAAAAGTGCATGTACTTACAGCAACTGGAATAGTCAATCTTGCACCATTCGTCACTAGAATAGGTTTACTGAATGCCAATCTAATGTGTATGAGATACGCTAACACGTGGAAAAGTAAACATAGGACAAACTAGGTAATGCTTCAATGATCAAGCAAGACAGCCTGCTTTAAATGTTAAGAAGGGCTATGGTAGTTTCATGGCCGGACACCGTAAAGAATGTAAGTGTAGTCCTAGGTGTCATAAAACACGGTTTTTGAAAAAAATCAAGCAGAAAAATGAGAGATTTTAGAACTCTTTATCAGGAAGACCAAGGATCAATGCATCAGTACACCTTCACTTATCTTTTCCGAAAAAGAGTATTCTTTTCTCGGTTAAAATTATTTTGTCATGGTCATACTTGTGTTGTTGCAGATGAGCCCTGGTCTTGTGCTCAGTATAAAAACGCTCGTAGCACCTTCAATAAAATTCAGTTGACAGCGCTCTTTCTTGTCCTTTTTGCGATAAGATTTTTATTACAGAAAGAATTTCATTTTCTTGCAGTTTAGGTATGATGATGAGTTTTCATTGTATCGCAACACGGAGAAAATTTCATCTGAATACGGACAAAAATCACGATTTTGTGAAATTCGTGATATTTTCTCGTATACTTCAGCAGCTTGAGAGGTATAAAGATATTTTTTTCTCAAAATCTACCCTCTGTGGAGTAAGTATTCACTGCTCAGATATTCATACAAAGTGCAATATTGCAATAAAAAATGCAAACAACACATTTTGGCTTTATTCCTGGCAAAAAAATTGCACTAATATTATTGAGCTTCAAATACCTTATAGAAGCACATTTACTTAACAGGTAGACCGAATTTGCTTTAGAAAAAATAAGCGGTAGTTTTAAAACGAAATTTTCCACAAACAGCACACAGACGGCATGTTGCCAGGAAGTTATAAGCCAGCCACATGAACAAAACTTTTTTCTCGCTGAAATATTCTAGCAGTTCACTGTTTTAAACGCAGTAAGTCAGCAAATTTTTTTCAAATACAATTCAGATGGTAGCCAAAGTGGCTGAGACGTTTGCCATGGAATGGTCCTGCTATATTCAAGCAAAATAACTTACACAAATAACAATATTTGCTCATCAACCATGACCACACTAGAAAAAGTTGTTCAGGCAGTGTGACACTAAAATTTTCAGCGTCGTACTGCCTGAACAACTTCTTTGATAAACTCCAAACTAACGCCAAGAAAAAGCCGTTCAATCACGGTGGTTGTTAAAGGCCTTGCGGCCGTAGACAATGTTGAAAATTGAAAAAAAATCAACTCATCAGTGCTGTCACTCCTTCTTCGTCATTACTGACACGGAAAGTTTTTTGGTTATCCATGTGGAGGTTCAGGAAGTAGGCTTGCTCTAGGCTGGGGCCGGGGTAGACGACGCAGGACGTCAGCGGCACCCTCTCATCCTGTAATAAGAGCAAATATGACTTCTCATAAACGGATGTGCGTACTGTTCTGGCAGCACCATATATAAAGAATGTGTAGTGTGTATCCTTCGAAATGGCGTGTAATTGACATTACACTGAACTCGAAGCATACAACCCATACATTCCAATAATTTCGTATGGTAAAGATAAGAGTTTTCCAGCATACAGCAAATTCCCAAAATGAGGTGAAGTGTAAGACTACAGCTCAAAAATGGCACTTACGGAAGCCTGAACTCACCTAAGAATCAAATTCCTTCCACGGTAGTGAGCCAGTGTGAAAAACACTTCTTAAAGTACAACGTTCTGAACATGTATCATTAATCAAAACGCACAAGAAACTTACCTCTTCATGTACAAACAGTGAAGACATGTCTGTTTTCTCTTTTACGTGATAACAAATGACCTTGGGCGTGGAAATAGCGAAGAGGTCTGCAAAAATGTAATAGATTTACTGGCTTTAATCACGCCTCTAACAATCTGAGGAATTGTTACAAGTCACCAATGAGTGCAATTCTGACTGCCTTTATAAGGGCATCAAAAATAAACAATTTTCTCGTTCTTTCTACCCTCACAAGACGCTCAGTCAATAGTATCTAATCCAAATTTGACGCTGTGCTTCCTATTTGCCTGTTTTCTAGACGTAGGGCTGTGAACATGTGTTTCGTGCACCTAATCTAGCACAGAAATTCGTCATCTATAACTCAATCATCTTAATTTATTATAATTTGATAAAAGATGTGATAGCTCGTCCAGTTTTTAAAGAGTTGCGGGCCTGCAATAGGCACTGCCTAGCACGTATGAAAGTATTTCTTTAAAAAAGTTTTTTCAAAGCTTGCTTTTAGAAAAAGCATCTGGCATATTTCGACAACCAAGCCCATCCTCTGATGGCAATCAGGGGCACAATATTAGCGATTATTGACCACGGAGTTCACAAACGTAACCCGTGCCTAAATACTCAGTTAAACACAATCAATCAAGCAAGTAGGAGCGCTCGAACGACACCAACGCGCGCGGACGCCGTCTACGTTGCAGCAGCCATTGCTTATGCTAGGGCTACCGCACATAGCTCCCACAGTCACGTATACTCTCTCGATTCTGTTATAACGCCGAACGTTATCGCAGATGAAGGCAAAGCACGAAAACAGCAAACAAAAACGAGGGAAAACAACGCACGGCGATGGCCACAACAACGCGCCTTTGGAAGTCTGCTAGATCTTTCCCTGTTGCTGGTTACACTTGTCCTAAATAGCTTAAAAGACCGAGGCGCACGTGCTGGGAGCATCGCGGCATGTCAGCACCTCCAACCATACCGTCTTTAAGCAAAAAAAGCCATTTCGTACAGTGCGCCTCTGTATATAACTTTTTCTCTCTCTCTTTTTTTTACGCCCCGCCGCGGTGGTCTAGTGGCTAAGGTACTCGACTGCTGACCCGCAGGTCGCGGGTTCAAATCCCGGCTGCGGCGGCTGCATTTCCGATGGAGGCGGAAATGAAGGAGGCCCGTGTGCTCAGATTTGGGTGCACGTTAAAGAACCCCAGGTGGTCTAAATTTCCGGAGCCCTCCACTACGGCGTCTCTCATAATCATATCGTGGTTTTGGGATGTTAAACCCCACATATCAATCATTTCTTTTTTTACGCTTACACCTACAGAAACACGTTGCACATTTGATTATTAATAGAAATGTTATTACGAAGTAGCCTAAAGCATAACTTAAAACAATATCAATCACTTTGTGCAGTGTAGAGACAATGTGCAATCAGCAACCAATCCCGCCCTTGTTAAAGGATCACATCACTCACTGTATGAGTGATGCAGGCACTTACACAACATCGCGCATAGCAGTGTGAGCTCGTTAGGTCACACGTTTAATCGGGCATCTGCAACAGGCCCGCGAACGCATGCTGTTGTAAATTGCTGGCAGCCTACTTCGGCAAAGCTGCTTAGCAGTGTGAACTCGTTAAGTCACACGCTTAATCGGGCATCTGCAACAGGCCCGTGAACGCATGCTGTTGTAAATTGCTGGCAGCCTACTTCGGCAGAGCTGCTGCAGGCGCCCAGCTAGCGCTGTATGATTACTACCTACGAAAACAGTACACTCACCATTAACAGGCCCACGTTGTCCGTGTCCGCCACTCCATGAATAGTCCTTAATCCGAGCGTCACTTCGAACACGGTTTCATGCGTGACCACCATTGAATATGCGCCTGTTCGCTAGAACACACACAGCGACCAAGACCCCAGACCAACGCAACGCATTTGAAAGACGATGAGACAGAGAGAGCGACGTTGAGAGAAAGAAGGAGGAGGCACTGGAGGCGGCGCCGCAGCTGTCGAAGCAGGTGTTCGGTGACGCAACTCTTCGCTTATCTACGCCGCCGTTGTGGGAGCAACGCTGGCCGGGTTGGGCGGAGGGAAAGGAGGAGCTGGAAATCCGCCAAGACGGCGCCGAAAGGCAAACGCTATGGCGCATACGGCGGACCGGACGGCCGTTCGACGCGGAATGACTCCTTGTAAATGGCAACTCTCCTTCCAGCCAGTCGCACAGCGACGCGGGTTACTTACCAGCCTCGGGTTCTTTGAGTATTTTGACGGAATGCGATTGCAGTGGGCGAAAAATAGTGAAGCAAAACTTGCGGAAAACAAAGTGCACGATGAAATGGCCAGAAACAATAATTATTTCGTCCTTGGTGGCATTAGCGGGAGAGCATCTCTACACCTTTTTCCAGAGGAATTTCTTTTCGCATTGTCTGTGTCTGGCACTTCCGCGTATGCTGCCGCAAACACTGAATGCGTAGTCGAAGCTTGAACAAATTAATCCACAGTCGCGGATGTTTAGAAGGCTTGTCACGCACCACGAAACGTGCCGAGGTTGTTATAACAAACTCTTTGCTGACCACATGATCAGCACATAATTCCATATGGTTGCCCAATGAGCTAGCTAAGCCCCTTTAGCAAAGGCAGAGCACGTTCTTGTTAAACGTTAATATAAACGATGGTTGTGCATAAGTGCAGTGACAACCTTCCGTGTGAATTGGTCATAACCAACGTTTTCGAGCGTAGAAGCACCTCAGCGGACCTAATCAGCTACCACAGCAAGTTCGTAAGCAACGATCAGGTACGAAAATGTGCAGCTGTTTTCCATGTACTGAATAGTCCATGTACAGTGCGTTGACCACCGTCATTCCTTAAGCCACCTCCCATATAGACTCCCAGTCTGAACAGGTGTGGGACCTTAAACACTTAGAAGCAGTGCCCCCGCACACACACACACACACGAAATTCGAGGGCGCACGGGTTGATACACACGCATACTTATTCACAGGCGCACACACATACACGTATACATACAACACACACACGCAACCGTAAACGCACGCATGCATGGGCGTACACACGTGCACAGGCACGCATAGCACAAGCACGGACTCGCACATACACGCGCACGCACACATGCACGGGTGTACACACAATCGCGCTTACACGCGAACACATGCGCAGGCTCACGCACACACACCCATACTCGGGCAAACATTATGTTCCTGTATATAATCCACAGCAAACATGTAGCTTATAACCAACACTAAGGTGAGCTTTCGTAACGTGGATTGCAGTTATTTACCATTATAGATGAAACGCGATTTGCTTCTGCTGACATTCTGCTGTGTTCGGAGAGCACCTTCACACATTCTAAGTCTAGGCCGTCATTTAACGCAAGGTCCACATATTCGTGCAGTAGCTATGCTGCTCGGCCGCCAATCCGAAGGTTGCGGGTTCGATGCTGGCCGTGGCAGTCGAATTCAGATGGAGGCGAAAAGGTAGAAGCCTGTGCACTGTGCGATATCAGCGCCCATTAAAGAACACCAAATGGTCAAAATCTCTAGAGCTTTCCACTACGACGACCCTCATAATCATATCGAGGTTTTTAGACGTAAACTCCCAAGTATTATAATTATATGTTCTTCTTATGCTGCATATTCCATCTGATCAATCGTCACCTACACCCTTCTCAGGCTCAAAAGCACCCTTAGAGCCTATTTTAGGGTGCTATCGAGGCAAGCACCCAAACAAATGTGTGCTTTTTTTTCCATCGACCATTTATGGGTGTTAAAGGATGTTGCAAAGGGTGCTTTCTCGTAAAAGCACCCTTTTACACCCTTTTGGGTGTAAACATTTTTACTGTGTAGCCTCTGGTGTAGTCCATGAAAATCAAGAACAATTAAGTGATCGTTTATAAAACCTGAAAAAAAACCGCTTTTCTTTTTAATATTAAAGAAGCAATTTTATGTCTTTTCTTTGTTGTAATCATATTTTGCGCACACGCTCTTGGTAAATGAACGTTTTTTCTAGTTTCCCATGGGCTAAATATGGCAGTTGAGTGCAGCATCTGTGATTTCTTGTGCATGCTGTCTCCAATTGTTTGATTTTGCGTAACGATGACTTGGTTTAATAAATAAAGTAAGCAAAGAACAAGTTCTCGTACTTTATTATTCTCAGCTGTTGTTCGACCGGACTCACAGAGGGAGAGCAGACCTAAACGCCCGATCGAAGTGTCAAGATATTTGAAAGAACTTTTCGCGGAAGGGTTCTTCGCAATGATTGTTACTGGCAGTCGAGTCAATAAACCATAATTTCTGGCGTCATTTGTAAATTACTGCTGCTTTTTCGTGTGCCATGCCACCATGTTGGTGACTGCAACGAAGGAAATAAGTTTTAGTGTGTTGTGTGCGTATCGTTGTGCGGCACCCACAGCTCCTCGGCCGGATATGAGTGTTTTGCGTGTGCTATGTCATATCAGGAGCTCTTTTAGCGCTGTTTTTTGGTACCGTGTCACCGCACCCATGCTCCTAGGGAGCAAACTAGTTTTTCTAGCTCTATACGTCGCAGCCGCTGCGGCATTTTCGTAAAACAACTTTTGGTGCTTTTTCGCGTACAACCCCGCAGCACGCACGCTCGTCAGGAGTTGTTCATCAGCATCTTTTTCGAGTGCTAGGTCGCGAAGTCCACAGCTCTTTCGGAAGTGTACTTTTGTTGTTTTTTTCGTACCGTGCCATGGCATCGATGCTCCTCGGGAGGGTTTTTTAGCGTGTTTTTCGAGTGCTTTGTCGCACCGTCCACGGCTCTTTCGCAGGAGCATTTTTGGCGTTTTTCCGTGTACCATGACATTGCGGCCATGCTCCTCTGAAGGAATTTGTTTTAGCGTGTTTTTTGAGCGCCACGTCACAGCCTCTGCGGCTGTTTCGCGGATGCACTTTTCGCGCTTTTACCGCGTACCATGCCTTTGCGTCCATACTCCTCGAGAGGAGTTTTTTCGCGTGTTTTGCAGCGCGACGTCACCGCCTCCGAGGCTCTTTTGCAGAACCGCTTTTGGTGATTTTTCCGCTCACAGTGACCGAGCGTCCACGTTTGTTTGGAGTATTTTAGCGAGTTTTCGAGCTCTATGTCAGAGCGTCCATGGTTTTTTTGCAGAAGCTCTTCAGCCACTTTCTTTTTTGTACTGTCCCACAGCATTCATGCTCCTCGGAAAACGTCTTTCCAGCGTGGTTTCGAATGAGATGTCGCAGTGTCTGTGGCTCTTTTTGTAGGAGCTTTTAGCGCTTTTTCTACTTACCGTGCCTCAGCGTCCCCGCTCCTCGGGAGGAAGTCTTTAGCGTGTTTTTAGAGCACTAGTCACAGCCTCTGCGTCTCTTTCGCAGAAACATTTTTGACGTTTTTCTGCGTGTCGTACAAAAGTTTCCACGCTCCTCGGGGGGAGTTCGTGTGTTTTACCAGCACATCGTCACAGCTTTTGCGGCGCCATTTGCAGAAACCTTTTTAACGATTTTTCATGTAGCGTGCCAGACCTTCTACGCTCTTCGGGAGGAGTGTTTTTGGCGTGTTTTTCGAGTGCCATTACAGCATGTGCAGCTCTCTCGAAAGTTCTTGTAGCGCCCTTTCACGTGTATACCTTGCCAAAACTTCGAAAAAGCCTGGGCAGAAGTCTTTTAGCGTCTTTTTTATTCACCGTCGCAGGGTCTACGGCTGTTTTCGCAGCTGTGTAGTTTCGCAGCTGTGTGTGTTTTTCGCAGCTGTGCACCACGTCATGGGTTCTCCATAGGACCTGTTCATTTCAGCGTTTTTTGCGCACACTGTGTCAGATCACAGACGGCTGCTGAGCTCGAGTTCTCTCAGCACGTTTTCCCTCCAACGTGAACTTCAGCGGCTCCTGAACAGGAACTCTTTTAGCATTCTTTGTGCGCATCATGTAACAGCGTTGTTGCCTCCTCTGTGGCAGCGGTTGCAGCATTCTTCATTTCTCCGCGTACTATGTGACAGCACAGGCACGATTTGTTGCGGCCGCTCTCATTTGAAGCGCTCCTTTTCATACTACGTGAGAGCAGCAGCAACTAACTTGGGTGGCTACGAGTGAACATACTTACAATAGTGTTTTGCACTCGTCAAAACGCTAAAAGTATGTTACATTGGCGATGACATATGGGCTTTACAGTGCATATGTGACAGGGGACGAGGAAACAGATGGAAGCAATGTGGTTCACGCCTCTGCCCTCGAGCACAGCAGCTAGTCCCTTCACCACACAGTGTACGCAGAAGTGTACTGAGACCACATCCACCAGTTATTCAGCGATACTACAATAAAGACTCCAGCGCCAAGCAGGTTCTTCACTTCATGCAACACTTACGAAAGAAGGCATGATATTCACACTCCTACAAAGCAGCATACAAATTGACAGAACATCAATACTCTGCTTCTACACCGACAGTCTAGAACCTCTGTCCACTTTGAAACATGCTACCGAGGACAAACTTGGATTTGGTGAAGCATGCTGTAGAGCAAAATTTTTGGCCGAGATCCGCAACATTAATGAGAGGTGCATCTACAGCGCTACGTGTCGTCTGTCCCTCTCGTGTGTGACTGCCCCACGTAAATTATTATTACCAACCAACTAACTCGGCAACATGTCGTAGCGCCATAAGGCAACAGTCCACGCAGTTGCCGCGTGTGATGGCAAGCGTGCTATTGTGTTACTAGACGACTAGCGACAACTAGTCGTGAGGGAAACGATGGTACCTTATCGCGAAGGTTGCTTCACCACATCCCACTCAGCTGAATGCAATAGGGGTCATTGCTTGGCCAACTGAATTGGGACCCTGTTCAACGTCGAAATGTTTGACACATACAAAAGTGCTCGCAGCTTTTTTGCTGGGGCTTTAGGCAGCTTTTGCATTCACTTCATGACAGGGCCCCAATGGCTCTTCTGCAAACCCTGACAAGTCCAACTTCAGAGTAACACCTCTACTCCTTCTGGTACACACTCAGAAAACCTCTACATGCATGATTTTACCCTACGAACTAAGCATGCATCAGCGCATGGCCTCCGAGATCACGGTTTGGAAGATAGACAGTCTTGGAGGCCATGACAAATGCAAGATGCCTGCTGCTGCCACCAGAAGAACACACAAGAGATGCGGCCTACATCTGTTTACTGCGCTTTCTTTCCGAGTACACTGGGGGCACCGAGCAGCCTGTGTGTGTTGTGCAGTACGCAAGCCTCCTTGTCTTCTTTACCGTGAAACATGGCTGCACTAATGGCGAGCCTACTGTGATATTGAGACGTCCCCCGCTACGACACCGGTTACCAAAGAGAGGGAAGACCACTCATCCTCTTTTTATCCGGTTCCCTCTTGGATACGTGTCTCAAACACTTCTCACATACAAGGATTCGTGCTGGGGCCGGGAAGTAAGAGACGCTACGACCTGTTCCCGTTTACTGATTAATTTAAATTATTTTTAACTTAAAACATTGTATACCGCGTACATAAACAACTACACGAAATTATAACACTAGATTTGGACATTTGCTACATTCGACACAGGGCAGGCACATAAAGAAAGTAACTGTAACAATACAAGGGGATGCATATAAAAAACACGACGACACAAATGATGAAGTTATCAAGTATTAAAACCGCGCACTGTCTCAATATGCCGCATCTTTTCCCGCAAAGCTCGTTTAAGTAAGGGAGGTGAAGTTCGTCTCACAGAATGTCCATGTAGTCGGGGCCTCGGAGTTCGCTGCTCGAATCGGGGCCGAAGATAAGTTCTTGGCGTCGAGGTCTGATCTGTCCAATTCTCCAGCGTCTTCATCGTCTTCGTCATCGTCGCCTACATCGTGCCTCTCAGTGATTTCCATCTTAGCTTCTCTACCATCTCGAGCTCATCGCATCGTCTCTCTCTGACCTCTCCTCGCATCGCATCTCTGATCGCCCGTATCGTCTCGTAGTCCCTTTTTGTAGGACCCGACTCCGCCCTACCGGGGCACCAGACCAGTCGCTACTATCGACGCGGCATAATTTCTTGTAAGTCGCTGTGTATCATCTTCGTCGGCCACCGCGCGGCCCGCACCAGTAGAAAACCCTCTCCCAAACAAAGCCGAGCTAGTAACGATGTACAAACTCAAGCCTCAGAAAGAGAGAGAGAGATGGGCGAGCTGTCCCAAGACACTTTAATTACGGGCGAACAATTATCCCGATGCTTCCGGTACTTGATGAGCCGATGTCCAGACCAAGTCTCAACGTTTCCATGCAGCTCTGTGTCTCCCGCGAAATTCTCCGTAGCCGCCGCTTCTTCGTCATTCAACGCCGCGGGCGGCCATCCGTGCAGAGCGCAGTAATGAGTCCTTGAGCCACGGAGGCTGACAGAAGTCAGACCGGACCCGGCACAGGCGCTGTGGCAGGGTCGCATTCTCCGAACCGACAAAAGGCTCTCTGCTGTTCCCCCATGCCACAAATCTGAAGGGTGCGCGCGGATTACCTCCACCGTACACTGTCACACTGTCTGTAGACAACAAGGCGCCGCCCGGTCCTCGTGTTTGCGCGGGGGAGCCCGTGAGAATAGTAGAAATAATCCATCCAGGTACTCCACTCCGGAATGCCCATTCGTTACATCGAAGGTTTTCTTTTCCCGTTTTTTATGCGTAGAAACGAGCGAAAAAATTTTGAAAGGACCGGGGTTCAGTCCGTGTTTTCGGGAACGTCACAATCTCTTTATCTTGCAGAAGAATTTTCCCAGCGGGGAAATTCAAACACGAGAAATGCGGGCGCATAGCGCCTTCGACTTGCGCAGCGAAATTGAGACATTGCGGCAGTCCTAGGAATACGGTAAGCGAACACAGCACACTTGTGATTCAGCCCTGGCGGCAGCTCGTCGCCGAGAGGAACCAATCTGTGATTGTCGCTGTATCATCACCCACCACGAAGCAGTTCGATTCCGTGTTTCGACCGTGCACAACACACTTGAAACCTTCAGAATCACCGCAGAAACTCGTGGATGATGCGTGGACAAAACGCTCACTGGTCACAGCTGCTCGTCGGATGGTTTGGCACGGAGCATTCAGTCATGTGTGCAGAAGGTTCACTACCATGCGAGCACAACACACACTTCGCCTGCACTGTCCACTCTCGGCACAACCAAACAGAGGATACACACATTTCAATACGCTTTCATTCCACACATGCACAATGACCGTGTAGAAATTATAGGATATAAAATGGCATACAACATTGCGGACTCTTATGACCCTAGCCAATCCCCGAGCGCTCAGCGTCTACCTGTATGTAGACTTCTTCCCCGACTACGAGTGCCGGACCCTCGTTGGATAGTCCGAACTTCCACCTACTCAACTCAGTCGCGGAGTGAGGCATGTGTGAAGCTATCAGACAAGACCACCGCTGCGCATGTCCGGGTTTGGTGCGGTGTACATCGAGTGTGTTGCACTTCCCCTTTGGCCCCACAAAAACCACCCCGTTGCGATATAGGCATTCCTTAATCTCATCTAGTCTCTCTAACGTTCGGTCTACCACCGTGTCGACCACGACTCCGACAACTGCATCCTCAGAAAACCTATTCTCATCCAACTCCACATCTGCTACTCCTACTGGTAATGCCTCATTGTCTCGTGGGACCTTCGAGGTAGAAACTGCAGATAAACCGTCTGTATCCGCTCCAGCAACTTCGACAGCTTTTGTTTCACCCAGTGGCACCGGCGTGCCAGAGTTCCCCCAAACACACAATCGCTCAATGGCGGAACGTCGTCCTCGATCACGGAAATTGCATTAACCACATCTGCACACGTTTAACCAGGACTCGTTTTTACTGAGCTTGTTTCCTCGCGAATATTTACAACCGCGATTGACCTCTGCGCGTCAACGTTATGAGGAGGAGTTGCGTCTAGATATCCAGATTCAAATTTTATCACCACCTCCTTGTCTTTATGAATGCGGCTGCCACCCGTCGAATTCCACTTTCGTCGCCGGTACCGGTGGCATTCTTGCCGAATGTGACCGAACCTGCCACAGTTAGAGCACCCGCCGGGATAAGGCAGCCGCTTCAGGAATTCCTGCCGATTCTGTTTCACCTTATTGCGTACTGCCAAGCTCTCCACAAGTTTGTCGAGGCGGTCAAGGTGGCTATGCATCTCATGAACATCCGTGTCCTCTTCTACATACCGAATGGGTAACGAATGGCTCCACGACGCTTTCTCATTCTGTTCCTCCTTCGCTGCTATGGCAATGACCTCGTCAAACGTTTTAGGGTCCCGAGAGAGAAGACATCTGCGGACCGGATCCCTCAGGCCTAATAAAAATTGTGAGAGCAATTGTTCGGCTAGAATTTCGCAGCGCAGTGAAGCTTTCACCGGATCCTGACTATCGGAGCTCACCAGGGTGGCGGTCCCGAGGATGCGCAAGCGACTTGCAAATGACCGCACCTCCTCATCTGCCTTCTGCCTCGCGTTTCAAAACCTTTCCATTTTGAAGATAAGTGGCTCCGTATCGAACCTCTTGAGTACCAAATATTTGAACTAAGAAAATTTTGAAGCCGCAGCGACGCCATCATCCCACCACGTAAAATCGTGCGCCGCGCTTACCATCTTGCATCGTGCTATGCAGATCAGCTCATTATCCCGCCATCCACTCAAGCGACCAACCTGCTCCAAAATTTTCAAGAAAACTCTAATATCCGGACCCGTATCGCCTACCGTAAACAACGGAACCATGTCCGCTAACATTAACGTGCTCTTTTCTAGTGGATCGTCTCTGTCAGTCATCTTGGTAGCCTGCTCGTTCATTTTGCCGCCTCTCCTTCTCTAGTACGAGGGTGAAATCTCGTACCGTTGCCCCAGCAGTAATCTCACCGCTGCCCCCCTTAAGACGTCCCCCGCTACGCCACCGATTACCAAAGAGAGGGAAGACCACTCAACCCCTTTTTATCCGGTTCCCTCTTGGATACGTGTCTCAAACACTTCTCACATAAAGGGATTCGTGCTGAGGCCGGGAAGTAAGAGACGCTACGACCTGTTCCCGTTTACTGATTCATTTAATTTATTATTATTTAAAACATCGTATACCGCGAACATAAACTACTACACAAAATTATAACACATGACTTGGACATTTGCGACATTCGACACAGGGCAGGCACATTAAGAAAGTAACTGTAACAATACAAGGGGATGCATATAAAAAAACACACGACGACACAAATGATGAAGTTATCAATTATTAAAACCGCGCAATGTCTCAATATGCTCCGCACACGGTGAACCGCGACTCGTTTTTACTGAGCTTGTTTCCTCGCGAATATTTACGACCGCTATTGACCTCTGGGCGTCAACGTTATGAGGAGGAGTTGCGTCTAGGTTTCCAGATTCAAATTTTGTCACCAACTCCTTGTCTTTATGAATGCGGCTGCCAACCGCCGAATTCCACTTTCGTCGCCGGTACCGATGGCATTCTCGCCGAATGTGACCGAACCTGCCACAGTTAGAGCACCCGCCGGAATAAGGGAGCCGCTTAAGGAATTCCTGCTGATTCTGTTTCACCTTATTGCGTACTGCCAAGCTCTCCACAAGTTTTTCGAGGCACTCAAGGCGGCTATGCATCTCAGGAACATCCGTGTCCTCTTCTAGGTATCGAACGGGTAACGAATGGCTCCACGACACTTTCATTCTATTCCTCCTTTGCCGCTATGGCAATGGCCTCGTCAAACGTTTTCCGGTCCCGAGAGAGAACAAATGTGCGGACCGGATTCCTCAGGCCTAATAAAAATTGCGAGAGCAATTGTGTGGCTAGAATTTCACGCCGCAGTGAAGCTTTCACCGGATCCTGACTATCGGAGCTCGCCAGGGTGGTGGTCCCGAGGATGCGCAAGCGACTTGCAAATGACCGCACCTCTAGCACCCTACTCCGCCCTACTGGGAAACCAGACCAATTGCTACTATCGACGCGGTATATTTTCTTGTAAGTCGCAGTGTATCATCTTCGACGGCCACCCCGCGGCCCGCACCAGTAGAAAACCCTCTCCCAAACAAAGCCGAGCAAGTAACGATGTACAAACTCAAGCCTCAGAGAGAGGGATGGGCGAGCTGTCCCAAGACACTTTAATTACGGGCGAACAATGGTACCGATGCTTCCGGTACTTGATGAGCCGATGTCCAGACCAAGTCTCAACGTTTCCATGCAGCTTGGCGTCTACCGCGAAAATCTCCGTAGCCGCCGCTTCTTCGTCATTCAACGCCGCGGGCGGCTATCCGTGCAGAACACAGTAATGAGTCCTGGAGCCACGGAGGCTGACAGAAGTCAGACCGGACCCGGCACAAGCGCTGTGGCAGGGTCACATTCCTCGAACCAACAAAAGGTGTTCTGCTGCTCCCCCATGTCACAAATCTGAAGGGTGCGCGCGGATTACCTCCACCGTACACTTTCACACTGTCTGTAGACGTCAAGGCGCCACCCGGTCCTCGCGTTTGCGCGGGAGAGCCCGTGAGAATAGTAGAAATAATCCTTCCAGGTACTCCACTGCGGAATGCCCATTTGTTACACCAAAGGTTTTCTTTTCCCTTTTTTTGTATGCGTGGCCCCAGTGAAAAAACCTATATAATTTCATACAGGATCCGCATGCTTTAATACAGGGGTTACAGGGGTTATACAGAAGCTGTGGGAGGACCAAATGTGGTATATAGGGCTTATACAGGACCTTCGTGGTGCTACGTAGGAGCTGAATGGGACCTGGGCAGAACATATAGGGGTATTTAGGAGCTATGTAGGAGCTAAATGGAACCGGGGAAGAACATATAGGGGTATGTAGGAGCTATGGGAATGCTATGTAGGTCACATCTAGCACAATATAGGAGCTAATGGGGCTGAATGGAGGCCATTTATAGGACTTGCATAAGGCTCAATGTCACCCTTAAGAATGAATGTAGAACATGAATAGAACTTATTATACAGAATATTTAGGCAAGTATAACTTTCACTGGTATTGAAGTACCCAAATTTTTAACTTGTTCAGCTTTATTAGTTAGCTGTACAAATCTCAAGAAATCACCAATTTTAATTTGTATATATCATGAGATGCAAATATAAGCTACAGAAAATAGATAAGTATATCATATATTTACCAAAGTAATTTCATTTGTGATCACCTTAGTTGTATGCATACTTACATTTGCACAATTTATGTTATGATATTTATGCAAAAGATCATTCAAATGTATTTGTGCAATGAATAATCCTTTCATTAATCTGGTAAATAGTGAATAACTTCCTATTATACACACAATACACAAAAAATATAACAGACAATTCAACCTGAATTAGATTCCGGAGAGGTACGTACACGTAGTCTCACTCACATGCTCTGGCATTGCCTCAAGGCACAAGCAGCCAGGATTACCAAGGAAAAGTGCGAATGAGCTCTATGCACCTCGGATCTTGAGGCACAGCTCTGCGCTATCTATAAGAGGGCATGACACGGTCGTGGGGCAAGGCCTCTCACTTCTGACGTAGCAGCTGCCCTCTGTGCCCTAAACACTGAAAGACCTCAATAATGCCATTCATCCATCTAAACTTCCCCTCAATAAAAAAGCACATAAACTTTATCATAAAATGTTAAAAAAGGTTTTGCAGTGCTAGGTTGTTGAAAAAAACTACGTCAAATTTTCAGCTTAAGTTTTCACGCAGTGCTTGAAATGGTCAATCGGAGAGTTTCGTTGGCTTGGCACAAGCTTGCTCATTTAAGAACCGTACTTGGCAGTGTTTATTTGTCAGAATATGAATAAGAGCAAATAATTCTCAAACTTTTATTCCGAACTTTTGAAAACAGCTTGTTGAATGTACGTATGCATGTATGCACCAGCCAACCATGTATTTCCAACGGCACTTATGTATTAAAACAAAATTGGTTCAAATATTCAGTTCAAGTTTCAATGCATTTCTTTAAATAGTTGAATGGCGTTATGGTGGCACAAGCTTGCTTGCTCCTGAAATGTACTTGGCTGTACTTATTGCTTAAAAGCTAAATAAGAGCAAATAGCTCTCAAGATTGTGTTTTGTGTGCTTTCATCTTAACCTTTGAAAAAATGAAGAGCCTAAAAATGCCACATCTCCTAACTCAATTAGTTTTATATATTTTTTTCTGAAATAACTCACGTAAGACATGTATAACATTTCTTTGAAATTAGAAGGGCCTAAAAAGGACCATAAGTTTTTAACTCAATTACTTTTTGGTCCTTTTACATGAAGTAAACAATTTTTATTTTGTATATGTCATGACAATAAAGTATATCCCAAAGTATATAAGATATATTCCCAAAACCTTTTAGTTACATTTATAATTAGCTTACTTCCCCACATTTTCAAGTCAATTTACAAAATTTGTGCTGTCTACAAAAGCCAATTCATACAAATGTTGTAAATGTGCTACTGATTGATGTTCCTTAATCCTAACGTAAAAGAGTGAATTACGCAACCATATCGGGCTAAATTGTGACATAGTTTAGAATACATGTGGAGGGTCTCTGTATAGGTAAAATAGCCTTCTGCCTGCTCTTGATTGGTATATATTTTATTGTTTGTGTCAGAGTGGAATTTATGTATGTCTATGTTATTTATTATGTTTTATGTCTCATTCATATGGCATGTGAAAAGGTTTTAAAATTTGACCACTTTGTAATAAAGTTTTCATTCCGTGTAGCAAATTGCTTTCCACACAAAAGATTAAAAAACATGTTTCTTTATTTTTACATAAGAAGTGGTCAATTCTGTACGAGTCAGACTCAGGGGACATGCTTCTACTCCAGTACAGTTAATATATAAAATCTCGAAATCAATACAATGCAAGGCAAGAAAATACTAAGATAGCTTTGTACTATTGGTGCAGCATACTCCCCACTCAGTACAACTGGTACATAAAACCTCAAAAATAAACATTGACACTCAGTACAGCTACTACAGAAAACCTCCAAAAACAAACATCGCCATAATGCAAGGCTAGAAAAAATAGCTGCTGCTATTGAGGTTTTCTGCTGCTTAATACAAAATGATGCATGGCTTCAATTACATACAGGCATATATCCACATTCCACAGCAATGGAATGCAGAGCCATCATGTAATTTATTTATTTGTTCATACACACACCACTGCCAGGACAATAGTTGCAGTTACAATGCTGTAATATACAAAAGCACAAATAACAAGGCCATCAAAACGATTACCTTAAATGAAGATTTTAAAATGCAACAAAAAATGAAAGTCAGCTGTTTACAAATCATTGGTTTGCCCGATACTGAAATACACCTAAACTGTTCAGCCACCTCACAGTGTGACACAATTGCAGAAATACCATGAAATAGGTTCATAAAAAAGCAATAAAAGTCATTTACACTTGTTACATTCACATTTTTAGCTTGATTGCATGCTTATGTTTTATTATTGCAGACATTGAAATGTGAGTGCTTACAACAACGAATTGTTATGCTTCGCAGGATCATTCACACTTATAATCACATTCAGGAACCTCTCTCTTTCATATATTCCAGTGTATGTACAATCTGACATTGCATATGGACTGTTGCTTACCGGTCACACTTGAACTGCTTTAAAAGATTTTGTTCTACTGGTAGTTGAAATCTCGAACTACTCTACATACTGCTTTTCCAAAAGTTTGTTGAGCAAATTACAGAACTACATCACCTGTTAATTTGTTTTGTATTGCCATATTCTTTCCTCAAGTTTTGTCATTGCCCTACTTTACTGCCAGTAATTCTCAACACAAACCGCACCTGCAATGTTCAAGAAGCTTTAAGACTGCAGTAGATCACTTTGTCAAGAGAACTCCCACTTCTGGAACATTGCAGAATATTCTAGAACCTAGGTAACTGCTAACGAGAATGCTAGAATAGTCGATGGCAAATGTATAAACGCTGATGCACCTAACCACTTGCCAGTTAATTAACGGCCAACGTTCTGTTTACTGCTATCAGTGCCAGTGGGAATCGCTGTAATCTGACCTTCAGTTTATGGGCCACAAGTTTAGCCAAATAAACAGTTTCATCTCGCAATCACAGTCTGCTTCCATTGTCCCCGTCACGCCCCCGTGACATCTGGTGGAGGTGCTGCTTCTTTCATTTGCTAGACTTCCCCGTCAAGCCGTGTACTCATTCTACGTCGCGGTGAAGACGCCCACGCTGGCCACAAGCAGCCAACAAGCCGCAGGCAGCAATGTTTACCACCAGAGTACGAACCTCTGGAAAACAAGGCTCGAAAGACCATAATGGCCGTAGTGCGGGAAGAACTTCGCTGAATGTTTCTGTCATGCCAGCCACAAGTTTCATCGATCGCAGACATTGTCAGACAGAAAATCCGGCTCTCAAATATTCCTGAGACATCGCAACCGCAACCCCAAGCCATGAGCTATGCTGCTGCTGCCCGACACTACACTCCACCTCGACGTCCACGAGAAGAGGCTGCGAGGCTGCGCTGATGCATTTTTGTCACCAGACACCCCCACTGCCATACCGTCCACCCACTGGCCAGTGCTACGCTCTGGCAAAAACCGACGTGTGTTGTGCCCCCGACCTCTCTGCTACTACTGCGAAGAAACTGGTCACACCTACAGCCGCTGCCAGTACCACCAAATAAGGCTGTGTGGTTTCGCTATCGAAGCGCCGGTCCACAGTGGTGTTAAAGAATGCGCGCCATCACCGACTACCTCGCAGCCACACAGTGGACACCCCGAGAGTCCTTGCATTCAGCTTCACCTGGTCCCTACATGTCACCTCACTGCCGGTTTTACACTGGCTAGGCCTGGGGCCGGCCGTTTGGCTCATATTCGGAAAACTAAGCACAGCAACCTATAGAGGCGCAGTTGCTGCAGGACGAACAACCGAAGAACAATCACTGACGGCGACAATACCGCTACACAACTTCAAGAACCCATCACAACCTCAACATAGTTCCGACGTGGAAACTTCGCGGCCAGAAGATCTGATGACGCAACGTCGAAACAGTGGTACAAACCATCGTAGCCGTGATTTGATGCCATGACCCAACCTCAACACCAGGCAACGAACTAGCAACCTCGACGTCCTCATCAATGGCCACAGCGTCAGAGCTCTCGTCGTCATGGGAGCTGACTATTCCGTCGTCAGTAGGACGTTCGCTGTGAGGTTGAAGTAAGGGACTGGTTTCGGGGCTTAAGAGGGCCCGGAAACCTGTACAGCCACAGGTCACCTAGTGACACCGACAGAAATCTTCGGCCAAGTTCATCGTTGAGAACATCGTCCTTTGACATGGCGCTCCAGAGCTTCTCATCACCAACAGAGGTACAGCATTTACTGCTGACCTGACTCAGGCAATCCTGAGATAGAGCCAGACAAGCCACCACCTTACAACTGCATGCCACCAATAAACCAATGACTGAGCGTCTGTTTGGTTATATGGTTCATGATAAATTTGCTACCCACTTCTGCTACTTTTGTGAACAGAGACAATATTTCTAAATAAAATAAATCAGAGGTCAGAAAAAAACAAAGCCCAAAGTGGGCTACCATCCTGATTTGAAAGCAAATCACTAATGAAGACTCTGGCAAGGAAGGGCTTGCACATAACCATTGTACCATAAAACACCACCAAATATGTCAACATAATGCATGTCACATTTCATGTCAACATAATTCATGACACACCGATTGGGGATACCAACGACAAAAGACTACTACAGTAAACTCTAGTTAAACGGACCCTGAAAGGACAAGAAAAATATGTTCCATTTATTAGGAGTTAAGTTTACTGACCGATCACCAATGTTGCAACTGAGTTTATACCTAATCATATTAGACGCATTTGTTCCTTTTAAGCAGCAATTTATTTTAGGGGAGACACTGCTCTTAGATGTTTCTTAATTCTTGATTGAGTTTGATGCCACGGTCATGTCTCTTCGGATGTCTGCTGATGTCCTCTCCACATCAGGTTCTGCATTCAAGTATATTAGGCACGCTGCAGTGAAATAGAGCAAAAACAAGATAAGTATTTCACTGAGTAAATGTAATAGACATTCCTCAAGGACGCAAGCACCACCAAACAGGCGCACAAGCTACTTGTTCATGGGAAAGTGAGTACGCCACAACAACTGCCATGACAAGCACACTGCCTTCACACGTTTACTTTTGAACCTGTACCGTGTCAGTACTTTTGAAATGAAGGTAATTTTGCAAGGTGCAGCATATTGCAGTGTATTCAGTCGTGAATTTCTGTGTTCACCTTCAATGATATCTGTGATTTCCACTGTCAAGTGTTTATGTGTGCCACTGTTGAACCAGCTGAGTGTTTCTGAATTATCGTTTTTGTTTTGTTTTTTTTTCACCGTTTGCTTTATGGCATGAATTAAAACAAAAAGATTCAAGTTGACTGATATGTGGTGTTTAATGTCCCAAAGCCAACAAATGATTATGAGAGACGCCGTAGTGAAAGGCTCCGGAAATTTCGACCACCTGGGGTTCTTTAACGTGCACCCAAATCTGAGCACACGGGCCTACAACATTTCCGCCTCCATCGGAAATGCAGCCGCCGCTGCATTTGCAGCCGCCGCTGCAAAAAAGAGGATTCAAGTCAGCTTTCTAGATAATGTCCAGAATCACTCAATGAAATTCACGGATTCATTTGGAATAAATGTTCATGAACACTCAATGAGCAAAGGCGAGGTTCCGTTGAGAATGTGAGAGGGTACAGTTTCAATTTATTAAAATGAGATACCTAATCTAGACAGTTAGCTTTCATCCCCACTAGAAGCAACAAATGATGACCATCTACCACCCTCTGTTCGTTTTAACAGCAGGTGTTGGATTTTACAGATGCCGGTGGTGTTGTGAAATGTTTGTGCAAAGGTGACCATAATACCGTAGATATATGTACTATCATAAGCTATATGAGATGCAACACTAATATTACTGTTTAAACGCAGTTGGTGAGTGCAAAAGTGTTCATGAAATTGACTGCTCTATAGAGAGAAACGATATCTTTAGCAACGCCATAGTGTCACAAGTTTGATCTCAACTGCAGTGGTTGCATTTCTAGGGATGCAAAATGGTAGGGGCCTGTGTGTTCCCAGTGCAGGTTAGAGGAACATAAAATGATTGAAATTTCCACAACCCTCCATCACGGCATCCCTCGTTTTCATATGGTTTTTTAGA
Source organism: Rhipicephalus microplus (assembly GCF_043290135.1). Classification (NCBI taxonomy): domain Eukaryota; kingdom Metazoa; phylum Arthropoda; class Arachnida; order Ixodida; family Ixodidae; genus Rhipicephalus; species Rhipicephalus microplus. The sequence goes on from NW_027464588.1 coordinate 18,221,685, forward strand.
ATGGTAAATACTACATGTACTTATATTTACTGTTAATATTATTGCGCTTCCACACGTCACATTCACCTCTACAAGCTAGAGGGTGGAGCACTGGACCTGTGCACCATCGGCGAAATTTTATTTTGTTGTGGCACAGAACAAAAAATTACCATTTCAAAAATGTGAGTTTACTACCTTCCCTCCTTCCAAGAAATTTCTGGCTACGCCTCTGTCATTGACTAAACATCAATTTGCTATTCAAACTAATATTGCTCACAATGCGTTTTGACAATATCGGCACAATGAGCACATACTGCTCAAAAGCCATATTCGACATACATTCTTTCGGTAGTACCTGCACTGACTGAATTATTTTTTTCAAATTTTGCGCACAGAGAAGACACATGTAGGTGCATTTGTAAGAATATTCACTAAATGTCAACATGCTCTTTCTTTTTTGCACTCCCACAGAATGAACGAGCAGTGAGCAACTGCAAAGTCTACTTACGCCACACAAACACTTTTCCTCATACACAACTATAGGGCATTCTCGAATTGCCTAAAAAAACACTGGTGACGATGCTGAAGCATTATGAAAGCTTGTTTAGGCACTCGGCTTTATGAATTTTTGTGCACTTACCCTCTTGGCTTTCTCCACAAGCCAGGCACCACGGGCAGCCAAAAAAGCCGTTGAACTGAACTTGGTTGCCAACTGCTGCCCTCGCCGGTGCATCAACACAGACACAGATGGTGTAAATCTTGCTGTGAATAACAGTTGAAGAGCATTTCCAAATAAGTTCGCCAGTCCTACACAAGGATTCAACAAACTTCTCCAGAAAGACCAGCATGTTGGGGTGTTTTCTTCCGTACCATAAGCCTCCGAGAATAACATTCTATATCTGTAGGGCGCAGGAAGTTCATTTATTATCATTTGTATGGGCCATATTGAGGATCTAGATGATTTGTATGAAGGGCTGCCATCCGTGTTCAAGGTAATAGTCAAATCGCTCCACTTTAACACACCCTTTTCTCGCAAATTGCGGTGCATCATGCCACTTGTGATGTCACGAATCAAGTGGCACCCGACTTCTGCCTGCTGGTTCAACTTGCTGAGGTTCTCAAACAAAACACCAGAGAGACTTTCTATAGTGCTGGAAAGTTGCATTCCAACATCCAGAATGGAAAAAAATGTGCCCCCGCTTTTAACGTCCGACATCTTCACAGTACTCCAGCAGACATTCAAGTCAGGTGGATTTTGTCGCTAGAAATGTCGAGCAGCTTGCCACGCTGACTACAGCAATAATGGTATTTGCTGACGGAATCGCATTTCGCGGACCACAATTTTCTCAGTAGGTATTTTGACTGCGGCAGGCCGCACTTTTTGAAACCGAACAAGGCTTCCACAAGTTTCAACAAGTCGTCCACAGCAGACAAGGAAAGGCCGTGAGCCGCTATGAACGACATTATTAGAACGATAGCGACTGCAATTGTGGTTGCTGATCCCGGAAGTGTTTTTGTTCCAAAATTCGTGACGCATCTGGCAAGCAATTTTGATTCTTTGAACGAGGGCACAGAACTACGGTCGCCAGAAATGTCTCCTTCGGCTCCAGGGTTTTGGTCTCGATCTACAGAAGCGCCGTCTCCACAAAGGTAGTCGCCACTATCTTCTTCGGTTCCGGAGCTTGGGTGTTGATCTGTATCTCGGAAAGGTCGAGTGTCACCGTCTTCACTGTCATTTTCTGAATGATTGCTTTCGTTGTCAGGGCATTCTTCGGGGCTTTGGTATGCATTGTCACCTGCGCCATGCGCGCTGTTGAAGGAGTCGTCGCTTCATTCTGGCACCTATGTTCGTACTTCTATAGAACTCGTGTCAACAGAACAGCCGTCCGCGAGACATCAGTCTCCTGGTGATGCCCGGGAAGCGTGAGAACTGTCTGGTGGCGAGTTCAAAACACCCGCGAGACGAGTCGTAGCGGTTGCCGAAGCACTGCTGGTCGACTGCTGGCTGCACCATCGCGTCGAACGGGGTACTACAAATTCAGTGTCTGGTCCTAAATACAGCTTTCGACGTTTCTTTGCAGTTAGTTGACTCATGACTAGCTAAACAAAGCACAACTGAAGACCACGATACAATGGTGGAGGTAACGATACGGATGACGACGGATGAATGACAGCATTAACCCACAGAACACCTACCAGTTTAACAGCAGTAGCATTATAGTCGGTATAGTGCCTGGAATGCAAACGTATGAAAAATGAACATAGTGGCGGAATGCAGACAATGTAAAAGCAAAACATGTGACGATCGGCAACCCACTAAAGAAAAATTGGCGCTGTCGTCGACAATGGTGTTTAGACTCTTGCAATTGACGTGTACTTTTGCTATGTACAGCACGTAACAGGTGGTCATAAAAGTAGTCGCTTCAAGGAATGCAATATTTTTGTTATCTGCAAGTTTATCACTGCACAGACTTTTTTTAACAAAGGACGGGACCGAGAGATTGTCTGTCCGTGGTTAGAGTTTCATAAAATAATGGTCTGCTCATAACTGTTATTATAACCCCCTGATGCGGCTACCTAAAAGTACTTTCCTTCATAAGCCCATCATTGAATGCCTCTGTATAAAGAGCCAGCTCCGAAACGAGAATTTTACACCGGCAGTTGTCGATTGTCGAAATTTGTCATATCTCAACAGCACTTTCCGGAAACCTGACCCCAAAGTTTATCCGCTGAATCAACTAAGAGAGCCGGAAAAAGGAAAAAGTAAAATCACTAAACACTACCGATCGTGTGTATCCGTCTTTTCTCCATGTTTGCAGTTCTCTGAGCGCAATGCTTCAAGCCCACATATCCGCTTTCCACGCGCTCGAGCCACCCCAGGTCACACCTGCATTACTACCATGCAGGTCACTGCAGTAGCGGGGGGGGGCGGTTCAATCTCCTGCCCCCACCCCAAAAGAAATCTTTGGCTGCATCCTGGGTCCTGGGTACAAGTAGACACCTCGGATAACCTGAGATAGTAAACACGCTGGAGATTGACCTAAGAAAATGTTGCCGCTTATAGTTGTTCTCAGCGCACATGCATATATTTGCATTCATTTAACATGTAAAGATGCAGACATGATTGCTGGCCAATGTCGACATGCAACTCTTTCAATTTTAGTTATGCCGCAGGGCACCATCGAATGCTTCAGCATTACTGTTGGTCCTCCTTTGCCGATCTGAAGTACATGTACATGTTACGCACATGAGTATACTCACGGGATAAAACGGGCTATTATTTTTTTTTGCTTTGACGACTTGTACGCGCAAATACTCAAGATAGAAATATTATGTTGTGACAAATGTGGTTTCTATGAAGGCAATGTTGGCTCTGATCTTCGCGTCCGAATCGAAACTATATGCCGATATTGCAAGACGAGCTCATTACTTAATAAACAATTGTATCGGATCAGTTGATACGAATCCATCTTAGTAGAAAGCGCAGTCACTATTACACAGAACAAACAACACAAGCGCTTAAGAAACGTTAATAATGAAGAGCCCGCCGAACTGTAAATGTAAGTCAATAAACAATTGTATTGGGCCAGTTGGCATGAATCCATCTTGGTAGGAAGTGCAGCCACTATTACTTAGAACACACAACACAAGCGCTTGTGTTGTGTGTCCTGTGTAATAGTGGCTTCACTTCCTACCAAGATGGACTCATTATTTAGCCCTAAATTAGCCTAATACAGTCCCGAAGGTGGACATTCACATGCCGTGTGGTATGTGAATCAATTCTTTCCCGTTGCTTCACTGCTGCTCCCGAAGGTCTGTGTTTGAATCCGAATTTCTAGTAGAGGCGAATATGCTTGAGGCCCTTGTACTTAGACTTCAGTGGACGTTTATGGATTCCATGCGGTCGCCGCTAAGGCGCATGTCTCATTCGTAATCGTTTTCGAACGTTAAACCACAACATTTATATTGTTATTGCGAGTGTTATCATTCCACAATTACATTTCTAATATGCAAATACCTATTGTTTCGATAATTATAGCAAGCCGTGCGCTTTTCTTTTTTATCGTGTCGTTCAGTGAATATCGCATAACAGCAGTGCAGTGGTTTATAGGTTGGTTCTTCATTAATTGATTGGCATTCTCTTGTCGCGCCTGTATATTCATAAATAAGATTAGGGGTGATGTGTAAAACACGCACGTCTACCAACGCTTTTAAAATTAAGCAAGAACAAAAAAGATGCAATCAAGTACATTTTATTTATTCCTCCAGTGTCCTGTTAAGTGGTAGATGTGGCATGTGTTCGCATTTTGGATCTGCACAAACCACAAGTTTTGTAATGTTCTAGCTGGTATCGTAACTCATTTCCTCAAACATAACGCTACCTTATAACATGTTCGCCCCACGAACCCACCAACCCCCCCCCTTCAAAATAGAAGTAAAAAACACCCTCAAGAAGCAATACAGGTGAGTAAACTAAAAATACTAAACAGACCTTTCGAGTTGAATGAGTTGTAATTACATTGTTCTACAACAGTCCAAATCATCAAAAATGAAACACAACCCTTTTTTTAAAAAACTCACTAGCATGTTGTGTCATCTAGTGACAGAAACACATTATTTTGCGCGTACATTTACTTTAAAATACACATATTATGGTATACCTTCTACAGATTAGGTGGCGCAACAATCACTAAACGTTTTACAAGTCAGGTTTTTAGCATGTTTATTTTAGCCAATCCAAGTGCAGTACACTACAGTTGAAGTACTGGATGTTTTGGATGAGTCCCATGAGACGTGCCACGGTAGTAGTCCCTGCAGTCTTTCTTTTTTGTTTTTGGAGTCAGTGTTGATTTTGCGCTCCCACTTAATTATGCCGGCAGCACCGAAGGTGGCCTACGTCGTTTACGACGACGGTTACCGGGCTATAGTGAGCGTGAAGCTCATAAGGACATCAAGCCAGCGAGTGTGGCTGACTGCCAAAAACACAAAGAAATATATTGGAAGAGCAATGAAGCAGGGCACGTCGACGAAGGGTATTATCGAGGAGACGTCATCCTCCTTGGTGGTGAGTTCTGTCTTCTTCGAGGTGCTAATTTTGGTGGCGTTTAGGAATCTGTTTTACAATACAGGAAAAATGCATGGCAGACGTCGCTGCTTGCACGTGTGTTATTCGGCGCGTATTCAAAATAAGACGCACGAAATATCTTCTGTGTTTTTCAGTGTGCCTTATTTGACCCATTGGTGGTGGTTGCGCAACCACTGCTAAGTTGTTCATGCTTATTAGCCCACGTAGCTTTTTTTCGTGTGCACGTGGTGGTCGTCTCGGGCACTCAATTTATGATTTGGAATACGGTATGACCTTGCGGGCTGCTATACAAAGAGGCAAAACATTTTTCATGTATACTCTAAATGTCATTGGAATGTTTCACCAGTCTTTCAGTCCACAAACGCACCACAATTGGGCTTAATCAAAACACGTGCGTAGCAGGAAAAACAGCGAGCAAGTGATCATTCTGTAATCTAGGAAATTAGAAGACAAATTGTGCACTTATTCACAGTGACAGTCATCCTGGTGGACGCCAAGATCAATTAGAATGTCCGTGGAATGTTATAATGTGCAGCTGGTCGAGTAATTTAAAGCGTGCGGTCCGTCGACATATAGGCAGTTCAGGCGGGTTAGGCCTGTTCGGTAATGCGGGTATATACTATGTCTAGTAACAACGCCATAAATGTCATCATCTGCCTTTCAAGATCGTATTATTGATCATCTTCAACGCTAAAACAACTCTTTTTGCTTATTGTTAACCTAAAAACCCCACCCCTTATGTAATTCCCCTCCTAGAAAGGGGGGCCTTTAAGGTAATAAACTGAACTGAATGCCCAACTTGCGATCAGCTGAGCTACAAATAATTTCTGATTATCTTGTTCTAGTTTGAACTTGATGCAATCTTTGCAACTAGACATTTCAATTGACAAGATCTTTGAACTGCTGCATGTTGAAGCTACAAGTATATGGCAATGCCAAAATTATTTTGACGAGTTAAATGTAATTAGATATTTTTTTCTCTGGAATAGATTGCATTGGTAATAAAATAGCACTTCAAAAAGCTACTGTGGGACAGTTAATAAGCATTCCTAAGAATGGTGTTGCTCACACAGACTGAATTACGTTCAAAAGCTTTGACTAATTGTTTTGATGATGTGTGTTCCAATAGCTCATATGTAATCACCTGGTAAATAATTGAGATTGTGCTATAACTAGCAACATGTGGTTTGTCTCAAGGTTTAAATACTTGCATAACTCTTACCATCAGCCATTGTCTTGCATCATCTAGAAGTGAATGCATGTACAGCGCAGTTTTTTTTCTGCAGAACGAAACTTTTGTGGTAGAATAGATATGTAGTTGTACTTTGCATGCATTTGTGGTCTTCATACCACATTGGTGCTTAAGTGGCCTGCTGAAATTTAATTTCGTTTGATAATTTCTGTAGCCACCTTCAGTGACCTTGTCCAGAAGATGGGGAAAAAACGGCTGTCGTTTCCTGACACTGTATTTTATGACATAGTGAAGAAGAGACAACTGAAAAGGTAACACACATGAAACTTTTTGTTTTCTTAAAATCGTCCGTGACCTGCATCAGGCACCTGGGCAAGAAGTGAGTACATTTTCAAATATAGGTGTTAATACTATGCTGCCAGATTTGGTACTTATAGCACTTATAACTGTATTAAAATGGCATATTTCTAATTTTCATGAAGCTGCAAAACAAGGACGAGATGTTCCCCCGTGACTGTGTTTGGCCGTTTTATAGCAGTGGAAGCTGCTCAGAAGTTCTTTGAAAGGACAAAAGTCTTGGAGGGCTCTTCTTACGGGGCACAATGTGTAGATAATGCAGCTAGTGTACACTGAGCATAAGTTTTGAAGTGGTGATAAAGTTACAGTTTCTTGAATAATCGCCCTCCCAGTGGACAATTGCCATTTCGCGGTTTTACATCGAGCAACAGTCTTCTGATGTGTACGGGACACAGGAGATGCAAAGTCAGGGTTGCAGCACTCTTGCAACCGATAGGTGGCAAAACATACTGAGAAACTCTCCCATTGCTTTCGAACAGTTGAGAAGGCCTTAAGGAAAGGAGCATGCATGTGCGGTCTGTTGTGGCCATTGACTGGCAAAGAGGGGAGGGGGGTCCTTACAGGGTATTAGGACAAAAAGTGCTGTAGAATACTGGTTATAACTTGATTATTTATGAAAAAAGTAAATGATAACTGGTAATCAACGACCAGTAAACCTAATTGAGTTACCCATAATGTTAGTTTTGGAAAAGTAATTGATTACCTAAAACTCTTTGTATATAAATCTGATCAGTGTACAGTAAGCTAGGTAGGCATAATATGGCTGCTTGTTACACAAATAGTAACTTTGCCTTGCACAGAGTGACTTTAGAGAGAATAGCAGGCACTGAGCAGCAACATGTTAAATTTCACAGATATGCATTTGTAAGCTTTTTAGATGACATCGTGTGTTGGTGTTGTCGCTTTTATCCTATTATGTAGCAAAAGTTGGTATGGCATAGTTGTTTTTGTTGCAGTCACGGTAACTATGTGTTTATTGATTTTGTGATGCAACTAAGAATTTTTCTAGACAATTTAGCGCTAGTCTGGTGGGGGGGTGGAAATCGTACTCTTTGAAATCGAATATCACTGCAACTGTGGTGGCTGTGGTGGTTATCGGGACGCCTTGCAATGTGAAAGATGTTATACCCTTGTCACACGGCAAATTCAATGCCATTCACAACAAATTACATTGAGCGGACATAATTTCATTTTACCTGCGTGCTGTCCCATGACAAAAACAAATGTCGTTTTGAAATGATGACCCCGACCTCAGCCCTCCTGACCCATGGCTTTGGGAAAAATAAACATATAATAAAACTTGTATGTAACATGCGTGTGTCCACAAAAATAATTTTTATGGGTGGAAAGGTGCACCTATAATAAAAAAGTGGCAGTTTGAAATAAAACACTTGCCACAGCTGCACGACACACTCGAATATCGTTGGCCGATGGTATGACCGGGCATGAGTACAGTCAACTGAAGCAGGGTGCACAACCTACTCCCCCGCTGCAGAAATGAGACAGCAGCAACGATTTCGTGTAGTCACCACCTTAGTCACCACATGATTAATATCCACAATACAGGCAATAATGACAACAGGGCACAAACAAAACATGCCCTGCGTTCAGCTGCTGTCATGGAGAGTAGCTTCTTTTTAACGCTATGGCATTAGAAAGCTCGATTTGCAGTAATCCCGGCATAGGCATCATTGGTTGTGAGCGAAAAAATCATCTTATACGCTACTGAAAAAACTGAGAATGATGCAAATAAAATAAACAACAAAAATTCTTGAGACGTAGTTCATTTGCATGGCAAACGGATGTTCTACCACACGGCCACGCATCTGTTTGGAAATACAATGAACGAACTTCCTCTGCTTGGAAATGCAGTGAAATTACCTTTCATACTTAACAAACACACACGTCCTGTATACATGCTTTACAATGCAACATGAAATATAGCAGTAATAATGCGTGGTATAACTTGCCATTTCTAGCGGGCGTCATAACATGTCATTATCATAATGGCTTGAAGGTTTAAAACCGGTCACCCACTTCCAAAGGCACACGCGCTACTGTACCTATTTCCTTAAGGCCTCGTAGTGGATGCGTAAGAAGTTCAAAAAGGTTTCATGCACCAAGTGTTCGATGCACGTAGTAGCAACAGGATATCCTTATCGCCTTCAACTCCTAAAAACAAAGCTTTAGGGTCCCTTAATTTGTTTTTTTTTAACTTTTGCACCTGCCATTATGTCATCAAACCAGTAATAAGTTGAGCTATTAAGGAACAAGATCTTCATAAATTATAAAATGTATATATATACATATATATATATACAAGTATATTTCCCTAAAAGTCCCTGACATTGAGACTACTCAGTCAGAAATCGAATGCGATTGCGTTGCAGGAACTCGTTCCACAGAAAAGGTCGTTTTCATCAAATGGCATTAGTTTCCCCGTGTGACAGCAAAGAAAGGACATTGCAAACGAAGGACTTAGATTTGCCGTGTGACAGGGTGTTACAATGCTCACTAGTCATGGCTGGAATATGCTACATATCATTTTAACATATGGTATAGTAGCGCAAATTTGATGGGAACACTGAGGACAAGAAAACACTGCACTCGCTAATCTCACAAACAGTGGCGTGTTTTCTTGTCCTCAGGTCCCAGTCGAGGTTGCGCTACTATACCATATGTTGAAATGATATCTCACCAACTAGCCCAGCTTTCAACCTTACTGAACTTCATACGCTAGGTAGTTGCTATAACCTGAATTATGTTTGTATCAATGGAGCGTGGATGTTTCCTGGCATATTTGCTCGTTTTCGGCTTCTAATCAGTGATGTTGGCTTTGGGTTGATGTGTTTATTTGCTAGCATTCAAAAAAGAAAAAAAGAAAAAAATCTGCAACCAAGAACAAAGAGGCGCCGAAGCAGTGCGAGTTCCGAAGAAGAGCTTGTCGAACTGAGTCGGCTCGAAAAAGAGAGGAACCTTACGAGGCAGCTCAAGAAAAAAAAACAAAAGACTAGAGGAAAGAATAGAAATACTTGAGAAGAGAAATGACAAGCTGCAAGACATGCTGCAAAATGAACACAGTAAGTGATATTTATTCCATGCTGCCTTGTCAAATTTAAAAAAAATGAATTTTTATGCAGTCAGTGAGTGCTGTGGTTATGTGTACCCTAACACATTTTCTTTGGCCTCTTCATGGTATTTCAACGCTTTTTGTTCCACAATAAGGAAGTGGTACCTGAAATAGCCCTTTGTATTAATGTTCTACAGTCGACATCCGATTTCGTGGACACTCAACGGATTGCGAAAGGTCCGGAAAATCAGACAGTCTTGAAAAACGAATGAAGAAAAAATACACTTTTACAATAGGTATTTTTCACTGACGGAAAGGGTCACGGCAGGAGTACAGGATTCTCGTTGCAATTCAGCAAATGCATCATTTAGGTGTCCTCGAAAAGAGCCGTTTGTATTATAAAAAGCGAAAAGAAAAAATTTGATGTGACCGACGCTACCGCATTTGTGAAAATTAAGCGCTAAAAGGACTCGCTTATTTAAGTTTGCACGGAGTTCCACTTGCCCCGAATATGTTTGCCTCAGTATCAGTTGATGTCATGCTGTCACTGTACACCTATGACGATGTCATGCTCGCGTCAACACCGAACTTGTTGCCCGTGTAGGCTCTGCCTCTTTGATCTCTGTGTCGGAGTTGTCGAAACTTTTAGTAACTTGAATGATTTCGTCACCGGTAAATTCCACACACAGCTCAAGATTTTCGCTAGCGTTGGCAAAGCCCTCCAAGGTTATCCCGGCTGAAATCGAAACACCAGCACCGTGTGGGTCGTTGAAGCAACGACCACAGTTGGAAGTTCTTTACACACGCTGACCTCTCTAGGTGAGACTGCCGTCTCGGCGTACATTTTAAAGCTGGCGTGGCGAAAACAGTTCCTGGGAGTCTGTTGCGCTACCGCCTTCTATTAGCCGGGAAGCATGCCGACGGCAGACTATAGTTCAACAGCGTAGCTTTCCCACCGGAGCACAGCCTTATAGTAACATTAGTAACAACATCATGCAGTTGTGGCCACAGGTTTGTCTAAGCCACGGCTGGCTACAAATTGGCGTGCGCTAGATTCCGGCATTTGCGGTGTCGAGGGTACGGCAGCCACGTCACAGTGGGTTCGAGGGTACGAAAAGAACCAAAATAGTGGTGCTGATAGTGACTTCAAGTCCGCTGTTAGCAGTAAAAAGTTAGCCGTGAAATTGGACGGTGAAAGCTATAAATGTCCGAAATTTTGGACTTTTTAATACATTGACTGTATGGGGAACTTGATGGTGCCACAGATCAGTCCGGGAAATCAGGCATGCCCAGGATTTCGGTAGTCCGAGAAATCGGACGTTAACTGTATGATCAGAGTTAAAAAAACCAAGACAATGCAGTCCTTTATGGAATTAGTTTTTTGTCAGAGAGTGGCCACTTAGAATGAAAACAGCTGTGATAGTTGCTGAATGGTGTTTCCTTCTGCGACAGTGCAGTGGTTACAGCAGCACTAGTAGGAAACAGCAGCCAGCAAAGCATTTGTTCTCTATGAATGGACTCCGCTCCTCCTACCCTTTTTCACCAAACTGTAGACGGCTCCAGCAAGGTAACAGATAAAATTGTGGCTTTAGGCACGATGCCATCAGACACCACCCATCAAAGTGCATTCTTTCTCATTATATTGATATGTACCTGGGGGGGGGGGTCAGGCGGCTTAGCAGAGGAGGAACATATAACGTCACGACCCACCCTGCTGGAACTATTACCTTTCTTCAAAAAAAAAACTGTAACCAAAATGCATCTCTTTAGCAGGAATCGACCATTAGAGAGGACTGCCTTTGAAAACTATAAGGAACAGTTTGAATTGTCTGACACTTAAAGGAGTTGTTAGTGTACAACTGTCTCAAGAGAAGGGCTGGGCGGTATTGCGATAGTATTTCAGAGATACTTTTCAGTGTCTGTACTGCTGTATCGAGATACTTCTTAAAAATGTATTGGTATCTCAGTAGTGAAATACTTTCACGATGTATCGCTCGTATTGCAATACTATCCAGGGCATAGGTATGTGGTTACTTTTTTTCGGAAATGAGCTTAGACGTGTTTACAATGGCAAAAAAACATATGCTGTGACCTTAGCATTGTGTGGCGAGATATGCACCCACCATTTCTACATTTATTCTCAGGGGGTAACTGACTCCAACCTTCTCGATAGTGCGCTAGTTGCTTTTCTACCTGCATTTCATTGTGCATGCAGAACTGGAATGTGTTTGAATAATCACCTGCTTGGGAGCTTGCCAATAATGTTATACTGCCATTTTGAATACCAGCAGTTAGGAGCATTGAATATGGCACATTGGGCGCCAAACAACAGCGTCGTTTTTGAAATGTATTTCTCATGCCAATTTAACGAGCAGTGCTTCTTTTTTCTCGTTTTTTGTGGCATCCATTTTAAAAACGGAGCTTATCGAGGAAGCCACAAACTACCCAAAAAATTTGGTGTGTGGTGCCGTGTGCCATCAACGATACTTCTTTCTCCAAAACATTTCTGGAAGACAGCAAGTGCGGCCACACGCTTGCTAGTCCTAGTCAATTGTGACCAGTGCAGTTTGAAGTTTCCCGTCTACAGAAAAAAAACACACAACATCAGGTACCGGCATTGACTTGGTGCAATTGACAAACCAGAATATATCGGTGGTTGTCTCACTTGTCGCTAGAACCAATAGCATCTGCACAATGCAGACTAGCAGGGCTGCTGACCTACAGCAAGTGCACAGAGATGTTTTAGCATCCGGCTACTCGAACTCTGGTTAAACTCCAGCTCTTTCAGCCGCAAAGATCTGATCGTGTGTTCCCAAGAAAACGTGCCGCTATACTGTACGTGTCTGATGCGTGCGAGCCAGGCACTAGTTCAAAAACCATTACGATGTCCAAGTAGTTCCGTTCCTACAAATTGCATTATCGGCTGGTAAAGATGAAGGACAAAAACGAAAGGTATCTTGATGCCTATTGAGTACCTTGTAGACTGTGATTGTGTATATATCAGTGAGACTGGAAATTTCGAACATAAGGTCAGACAGCATGTCAATGATGTCAACGAGGTAAAGGTGTCTTCCAATGCCTTGGCAAAACACCCTGAAAACATGAGCAACAAAATAGATTAGCATAATGGCATAAGCTTAGAAAAAAAAACTTTTCAGGACACCACTTGCAATCAATGCTGATTCAAACAATGGATACACATAACACATAGAACCATTGATAACACATGGAACATTCTTTCTTATCTACACTCGTGGTTTTGTGTCACTTGTGAAGTCCTCATAAGCATATTTTCACTGCATCTAGTTGTCACTCTGAACAAGACTCCCATCATGAGAGCTGAAATGTCTTATTTGTATTCCTTTTCGTGGTTGGTGTCATTATTTATCATGTTCTCACCCTAAGGGGCTTCAGTGAATATCTACACTTCACCCATATTTTTGAGTGGAATGTATACTACACCATGGATGTGATTAATATCCTCTTGTTTATAACACGTTTTCTAGATAGTAAATTGGTAAGGCAACTTGGTTGGAGAAGTTCAGAGTATGAAAGAGTTTTATGGCACCCGAGGATTTTAGCAAAAAGCACTCCGGTAAAATCGGAAAAAATATCAGCCTGATGCGCTGGTGTAGCTTTGAGCAAATACAACATAATTATGTTTGTAATAATCAGGTTGTAATAAATTGAAGTTCTGAAAAAGCAATGCTTCGTTCAGGACGCAATTAAGAAATGTGCGCTCTTTATTTTTCACATTTGCTCTCTTACAGAAACATTGGCCAGCCGTTCCTGTTGCGGCCACCAATGCAGTACAAGCACATCTACTAATCATGGTGCCTATAAATATGAGGCCACCCACAGGAGCATTCAAGAGAAGGTATGAGCAAATGACAACGCATTAGGATGCTTCATCAAGTTCGAAAAGTGGCCGTCAGCTACAACAAAAGTGACAAATTTTACCTTGTGATGCCATCATCGTGGCATCAGAAATAAGTTTCTCAAATTGGTCATGTTATCACGACGTCACATGATGTCATTGCTTGTTCTAAGGTTGCCTATCCCGGAGGTATTTGCGAAACAACTGGGAGTGCAGAAAGCTGTTGGGAGTCGTGGCGGGTCAATACAATCGACTTAAAAGAAAAAGATTTTCGTTATCTATTGTTTTAAAGCAGCCGTGAAGAGGAATAAAGCTGTGCCCAATTGTTATTTTCCTGCTTCAGTAATGATTAGACACGCCGATTTCAAAACATTTCGATGCAATATTCAGTCAACCATGTGCATCATCACACATTGCTGCACAACGTATGAAAGAGAAAATATCTTTATGGTGGCACAATCGAACCAGTATGGTACTACAAACCTCACTCAACTATGGCTTGGCAAACATGGCTGCGCTGCCATGTTTTCTTAACGGAGACTTCTCATAGGTCGACTTGAAGTGATGTCAGCAGTACAGTTGAGGCAAATGTGCGAGCTGGAGAATGAAAGTTGCCGACCTTTATTGTTGGATTACTGGTCCAGAAACCTCTTGTGCCAAGGAAGTGCTTATTTTGAAATGAAATTATGTTGTAGTGGTCTGCGTCAGGTAGCGCACTTTAATTTACCCGCCTCTAGAAGCGGAAAGTCTCACGTCACTGTTGTTGTGCACAACGTTGCCCGGCTTTTTACTGTACGGTCGCCGACACTACTAGCGAAACTAAAGCACCAGGAGCCGCATCAGCAACAGCGGCCATCGATCAATTTCCTAAAGTAGGTTCCGAAATGGCAGACATGTTTTGGCTCAATTGGGCCCCGCTAGATGGCACGGCCTGTTTAGTTTAACCAGGAAAAAGTTGAATTTTCTAACATCTTGTGCCATTCTCCATTGTAACTCCCGGCGGTTCTTTTTTCATGAGAAACAACTCAACAAGCAGCATTTTTTACGTTCTTTGATACTTGCAAGGTTCTTTATTTAGTGAGCTAGTTGGATTACTCGTGATTATTTGTAGGCAGTTTGTCTGACGTCATAAGGATCATTTCGCGAACGTCCTACTGCAGCGCATTTGTTCCCGTGCATTTACCTTAATTTCTCGGTAAGTAGGGCACTGCTGTTGATAATACTGTCGTTTTAGATGACATACATTGAGCTTTCACTGTCCCGTGAATTGTTATTTGTCTATTAAGCGTGTTTGAGTTAATGAGATTTCACTGTATTGCACCAAAAACAAAGCGACAAAAGCATATTGGAGTGAGTTTAGACAAGTTAGATCCAATTATAAAACTGACAAAAAACAAATTCGATTCAACTTGCAAAAAGAAAGCTGTATGCTTCAAAAGTGTAATACAGATTTTTTTTTGCATTTTCAGGCAAGGCAGTTGCAGTTCATGCAGCCATCGCTACACGCATCGCCACCGTCGCCACCACCACCGTCACCACCACCACTATGGCCGTGCTCGCCATTGTCTCCACAAGGGTGGTCAGCAACGCTGCTTTTGCCACCGCCGCAGCGCTTACTGCCTTCGTCGCCTTCTTCAGAGCAGCCACGGATGCAGCAATGCCCATTGATGCTACTGGTACCACACCCTGGAACAACGTCAAGTGGTTCTCAAGAACCTACCAGCCAGGTGTGTACTTTATAATTGAAATGGCTGTTTCTTTGTTTTTTTTTTCAATCCGATTTAGGGGTTATATTGTCAGGCTAGCCTGCTGTACCTTTTAAGTTTGTTTATTTAATCAATATACATCTAGTCATTTTTAGAGGTATGCAGACAAGTATTTTAAAGTTGAGCAAATGCAGTGTGAACATCTGTCAATGTCGAATCGCACTGGTTGAGCAGCATAAAAATTTTCTCGCCGGGTTCTCCTGGTCAATTCGGAGCAATTTCCTGCTTTCTACTGGCATATTCAGAGCAAACCACTCCGCAATGGGGCTTCCATGTTGTTTCATCTGGCAAAGGTAGACTTTTCTGGAACTCCGGCAATGCGGGGCTGTCATTTTTGGTACGAACGGGGAATAAGGTTGTCTTTACCGTTTTTTTAGGTGGTGTCTCATCACCCTATGGATTTCTTTACAATCTAAAAATGGCATCGTTTGACTTTGCTGGATGAACTGGCGGTAAAGTTTTGACAGTTGTAGCAGCAGCGACCACAAACCGTGTGTGGAAGTGACTTTTTAAAAAAAGTTGCCTGACCGGCTGTGCAGATGCCCGAAGATCATCGGCTACGTCGAAAAAGTTCGGGAGCCGGTTTAAGTGTCGTATGCATAAACAGTTTCTGGACACCTCATGCACATCATTCATGTGTTCCAGTGGTAGATTTGGCTTGCTGTAAGACGTTTTTAGATACTGTCAGTTGGGTAAGCACGTGCTGCCGCAGCCGCGAGTACTGACCCTCTTGTATCCCGCGGAGGCGGCGCTGCTATCGCTTTGAGATTGGTGAAGGAGCGTCATCTGCTACCTCTGAATGTGAAACAGCAGGAAATTAGTTTCTAAATTGCGACAACAGAGGAGAGGATGCGGCGGAAGGGCGACCTTGAAAACCAAAACGCACGGGAAGGAGGCAGGTTGGGTAGCTTGCTTGATAGGTCCGCGAAACTCGCATGTAGAAAAACTTGGAAAGAGTACCTGCGCGCGCAGATGTCAAAGCACGGCCGCCTGGATCAGTGCGCGGGGGTGTTCGAACAATCGGCGGCCGTGGTCAAAAAATCTTTTTGTTGCGCCGGCGAGTTTGCGTGGCATCACAAACTTCGATATTTCGTGATTCGTTCCGCGCAAATTAACAGCCGTTTTCGCGCTTCCGCACGTGCGCAGAAAGCATGCCGAGTCGAGTGCGAAGCGAGCGAGAGAACAAGTCCTTAACACGAAACGAACCACAAATTATCAGAGTAGGTGGGGTAGCGTACACCCGTGCACTAGACGCAGACTATCGGATACAGTCGGTGGCCGACGATGTTGGCAAATGGTCTGGTCACTCTAGGCCGGCGATGCCAACGACAGTACCAGCGAATAAAAACAGGGTAGATGGCCGACCGATCTTCGAAAGATCGGTGGCAGTGTGAAAACACGGACCTCGTCTGGCGATGCGGGGCGCTCAGAGTAGCGGGGGGACAAAGGGCGGAGGGATGCATAACAAAAAGCAGTCGGCACTTTCCTTTCTTCATGGGTTGGGGAGCAGCAACTAGAGGGTCGCGGAGGTAGGGTCAGCGTTTAACAATAAGAATGTATGGGCACCTCGCCGATGCCTGATCGGGGGTCGAAACTGGCTTCCCGGGAAGTCGGGAGACCGCTAACTGTTCGCTGTAACCGATCAGCGGCGCTCGGAGACGTTCGTTGTAAGTGCGATTTTGTGCCAATGAACCAATATATATTTTCATGGTCACGCGGATATTGTTCGTTTAAAGCGAAAGTTTGTTTTAAGTGGGGCCGTTATATGTGGGCTCGACTGTACTACTTAGTGATAAATAAGGTTCGGGCCTGTATCTAAGAAATGTATGATTATTTATGTATGTTTTGACCATTACCTGCAAGGCTTTTCATGGAATAGCAGCTGTTCAGTCCTTGAGAACTGCAGGGTAATTTGGGGGTTTGAAGAAGTACTGCTGATCACAAGTGTTTTCCTCATAGGCATAGCCACTTGACAGCCCGGCGCACTGAAGGTAGGCATGTTTACTGTGTTAAACTGCTAATTCACTCAAGCTTGCTTGATTGTTGTGTACCATGTGAAATACGATTTGCGTGACAGAAATCTAACCTTCAAGTTCCCGCCTCTGTAATCTGAGCAAGCAAACTAATAGGAAAAAACAAATTCAACGCTGCCGCGGGAAGCCAGCGGTAGCTCGTTCTCAAGGCTACTTTAGCACCACGCCCCTCGAAGCGTGTACGAATCGGTGCCGCCTCCATAGTGGGCTTTCCCAACTGACAGTACCTAAAAACGGTGTAAGCCGTGTGCTCGCTCCAAGACTTGGGCGGCTGTTCCAGATCTCTCTGTCGAATTCTACATAATAATAGTTGTACACGTAGCTTTACTCACCATAAAACCTAAATGTAAATTTAGAAAGATTTTTAGGCTAATTGCATATGCTTTTTGCATGAATAAACCTTCTTGACAAGCTAGATTTAGGAGAAGAAATTCTTCAAGTGTGTGAAGTAAGTCTTATAATTTAATCACTGTAAAGTAGGATGTCATTCTGCCATAGTTGATGTATGTTTAGGTGTAAGGAAGTTGTAAATATGGGCAAACTTTGCACAATTATTATTTTTGAACATTTTATAAAAACTCGGTTCATACAAAAGCTAGTATGAATACCGTTATGATTAAGTGATAACAAGTCAGATGCCAGTAATATGAAGTTAGCCTAGACAAGGCGAGCAGCATTAGAGTAAATAGAACTCTTGGTAAATATGTGTATGCCCCGATTCTGAATGTTCTCTATTGACAAAAGATTATTGTTATGCATATTTGCCCATGTAATAATGCCATAGGTGATTTGACTGTTTATGAAAGCAGAACAACAATAAGGCATCATAGGAGATAAATAAAGAAGATTTAATGAGGGCTCGTACACCGAAGGCAGTTTTTGTTTAGCATAAGCATTATGATGGGTAAACTTCACGTTAGGCTCAATTTTTTGGCCTAGAAAACACACCAAATTGCAAGAATTAAACTATGGTAGTCAAATAAAAGGGAGCTTTGTTTTAGAAACTGTATAAACCATGAACTTAGTTTTAAGTGGGATTAAAATTAGGTTGTTTTAAAAACACAATGTAGAACACTGATCAGTTCGTTGTGCAGCTTAGTGATTGGGCTTTTAACAATTTATGGAGCATAAGCTGAAAAACAATAGGGATAGAAGTTTCAGCAGCTGTTATTGGGCTGAACAAAGCACAAATGAGGACTGATAGTTATGTTGTGTCTGAAAATAAAAAAAAAGTTTTGGAAATGATGCATAACTTTCATACCTGGAAGCCATGCTGGCATATGTGTGCCTAATATTTTTTATAGCTGATCGACTTTTCCTTTGTTCTGCCTTTTAGGGTATGGGCGCCAGTGATGAACTGCCGCTGTTTTTTCAGGTTGACAATCAAGTAAGTAGCTTTACAGTAGCTTGGATGGTTAGGCTAGTTGGTATTCGTTCTTTTTTTTACTGAATAAGGGCACGTACAGACACTTGAACACCGCTTATGTTGTGTGGATTTTCTTTTTCTAGTGTCCGTCTCTGTGTACTTGCCTTTATTCAGTTGAACGATGAGGTAGCTCTACTTTTTGTAAATTTATGTTTATTCAGTGCAATACTTTCACTACTGGGTTGAATACATAGTTATGCAACTTGCATTGCACTTTCACTTCTTTGTATGTTTATGCCCAGTTTATTCATCTAATACGGATAATTTTGTAAATTATGACCTGGACTGGTGCATTTAGAGATTCAGGAGGTTAATTCACGAATGACCAGTGCAATCTTCTGCATTACTTTTTTTTGGAATGTCACGGCATTCAGTACAAGCTTTATACATATTTTTTTGTGACAAGTCCTAATGTCAGGAAAAAGTGGAATGAATTTTTGATTCCTGAGTCTTTTTGATTCCCGAGTGCCTCATTATTGGACTAGAAAAAAGAAATTTTCATCTGCAATGTGCCAGAGCACTTTTTGTCAGTGCCAGCTCTAAGTGCTTTTTAGGGTGTCTGGTGGTCTCTTCTACTTTAGTAGAATATTATGGACTCAACATTACTAACAACTGTAACGCAACTGTAATATATGTTACATAGTTGTTAACTTACCTTCCACACATATCTAGAGCACTCTAAATTGTAAATACTTTTCTTTTTAAAATGTCTTACAGTTTCTCACAAACTGTTCAGGTGAGACTTAAAAACAGCAATGATGTATGTGATTTGCTTTTCATTGATCATTGAAAGGAATGCTTTTTTGTTTCGCTGGAGCCACATTAGTGTAAAATTTCTAAATAGGGATTGTGTTGATGTTTTTCTAACTTACTATGCCACCCCACTTTTTGCCCAGTCTTTTAGTATATAAAAATTAAGGATTCTCCTTGTGAAGGCTGGTGTAGTATTGCCATTAATGAGCAATATATGCATCTGTAGACTTACACACATTCTGTGAACTGTACTTGCTTTAGAAAAAGAATATTTGGATAACGTTTAGTATGCCAGTGTTATACAAGTTGGCATGCAGTTGCAGAAGTGAAATGTAAGATTCATCAGAACTATTTGAATACATACGAGCAAAACATTACTCGCACGACCAAAGAGCGCAACTAACATTTTCAAAAACAAGATATCTCTTGTGTCTTTTATTATGATTCCACATTTTTTTAGCGCAGATTCACCTAACAAACGGCATATTTCTGGAGCAGGAAAAATGGGCATGGCTGCTTTCGCGTCCGAGAGACAGCTTGTTCTGTAAGGAGGCGACCAAGTTTCTGTGGGGTGTGAGTGCCCTCCACAACAGGAGCATCACAGGAGCCCCTTGTCGGCGCTACGTGCGTTCGGAAAACCAGGCACCACCCAGAAGGGCACTCACGCCTAAGAAATTGGAGGCTGTCGGAAGTAAGTGTTTCATGCTTAGTATATTTGGCTGAATTTAGGGACAATAAAATTTATCAACTATATAAACCAGTAAGTTCCTAATTGCTACATATTCCTGCTCATTTTTACAGATGCCTTCAGCAAGTACATTGCTGGGAGACCAAGTGAAGTGGCAGCAATTGAGAGGGTAAGAAAAATGAACAGATTCATTGCTGAAATGTTGAACGACCTAAATAAATGAGTCGTCAAAACAACTCTAGCCTTATTGTGTTTATTTGATATAATTGCAGCGTACCTACATTACATTGTTTATTTTACTGTGTGCTTCATGAACTGACATGCCTTTCTTAATACATTCTTTTACTGCATGTTAATTTTGACCCAAATAGCTAATCCAACCCATAACACCTGCATAACCTGTAATACCGATATATTCGTTACACTTATACCACCTATATGAGCCGTACCACCTGTATGACCCGCACTACCCCTATGACCCGTACCACCCGTATGACCCGTACCACCTGTATGACCGGTAACACCTGTATGCCCCGTATCCAATAACATCGTATGTGCATGTCCTGTACATGTAGGAATTTTCAGTAGAGGGGTTTGAGAAACGAGCGAAAAAATCTTGAAAGGACCGGGGTTCAGTCCGTGTTTGCGGGAACGTCACAGTATATATTTGATACACTTGGGCCGAAAACATACCTGGGAGGTCGTGCGATATGTATATTTAGTAACTAAGCTGCTGGTGGGCCACCCTGGTTGGCTATATGGCCAACCAGGTAATGCAATCTCTCTTCACCGCACCAAAGAAGGAATGGGAAAGAGCGTGGCCTTGTTGTAAAGGTAATGGATGCAATATCCCCCACTGTACTTCTTGCCGCCTGTAGCACATACGTCTGCTTTACGTTGTGTTGAGCTTCCGAAGAGTTCGGCCTGTCTTACCGGTAGACGGACGGCGGTGTGACTCTTGAAAATCGGTTCTCGACATTCAGCTGACAACTATTCGAATATACTGCCAAGCAAGCTCATTCCGCGAAGATACTATGCAATGTCTCTTAACTACTCATCTGTCGCTTCGGGAATTTTGAAGCTTTTGCGACTTATTAAACAGGCCGCAACATCTAATTTGAGTTCACCACCCCACGTCATATGGTCACATGGTGGCCAATACAGACCCGGAACAAGGCTATAAATTGCCAACACCAATGCCAAAAAATTAACTTTATAGAAAATAGTACAAACTCCAGAAACAACTAATATATAATTCCTATAGTTCACCTATTATTGCGCCTTCAATTATTCAATTTTGTGGCAGCACTGCAACACCTTTCAATTAGCACTCTAACAAACTAGCCCTAATAGCCGCTCTTTGTAGCGACAAAATCTTTCGGAGACATCTGGCTAATACGCTAGGCAAGAGAAGACTCCACCACCACGGCGATCTCTCAACAGCTAAGACAATATTTAGGTTGTACGCACTTCTGCTGGTTTTTGGACACGTGACGCTACTTGAAGAGATGATCTAAAACAGAGCCACTACATACGTAATAATATTTCCGCAAGATTTTGAGAGGAGGATTGCCTATGCGAACAAGGCGGTGGTATTGCAAGCTCGAAGGCACATATTTCGGCCAGAAAACAAAAGTGATTCGTAATCCCGGAACAGTGTTCGCGCGAGCCCTCATAAGGCAGGAGCACTTCTTTGGAGCAAGAGTAATGTCCTTGTAATGTGCATCATGAAGCAATTAAATGTATGTTAAAATCGGTCATCATTAAGCGGGCTTTTATTCATTTTACTTAAAAAGAATTCCTTAGTTCACCCTACCACGAGCACATACTTCGTCAAATACACTGCCATGGCTACGCCCTGCTTGAACGTTTTGATACACTACAAGTGAAGGCTGCACATTAGTCGTCTTCAGGTGAAGTGTGAGGTTCTAGATAGGGGGTTACCCAATATTCTTTCTCGCAGATTATCCATCGTTTACTATGCTGTCTGGGATAGGTTTCTGCTCTCCCATAGTATGAAGTACCAAGTACTCTAAATTGTTTAACACTTCTAAATACATTTACTCTGCAGAATCAACTTCGGCTCACTTATAGAAGTGAAATGTGTGTTTCATATGCATTCCGATTTTTTTTCAACAATAGCAGATTAACCGTGAGGCGAGGATGCCTTCTCAACTTTCAATTGAGATGGCGCTATAGTAAATAGCATGGCGGACGAACCTAAGTTGGAGACCTCGGAAAGTATTACAGCGCGCTCAGATTATTCATGTCTTAAAGCTCAGCAAGGTACTATAAGAATTAAAACATTTTTACACCGACTATATCTTAACAGGCACCTCCGAAACACAATTGTGTGTGATAACCTGCCGTGTGCAATATTTTAGCGTATTCTACTTCCCACCTAAACTCGTAAAGCATTCATAAAAAATCGGTGTTGCCTTCTCTACTCGCTACGGTGTCTAGAGCACGGAGCAAGAAGTGGTCTAGAGGTTACGGCACTTCACTGCCGATCTGAAAGTTGCGGCGAAACCTTGCTGCAGCGACTGCCTTATATGTGATAGTTAAAGTGCTCGAGGCTGGTGTACATATACTTATGTGCACGTGAAGAAACCCCAGATGACCGAAGTTTTTGAAGCCCTTCAATACGGCATCCCAAGTATTCATATAACCGTTTTGGGACGTACAAACGTACTTCAAAAATTATTCCTGTATAATGCGTGGGTTTAGCACATATTGTTTAATGCGTCCCTCATAATCATATGGTGATCTTGCGACATTAAACCCCACATATCAATGAATCATTAGCACATATTGTTTGCATTCGTCAGATAAAACTCGTTCAGACTCCATATCTCATCATATCTGTAAACTGTGGGCTTTATATCGCATATTCGGAAAGCCTCGACAAAAACTGCATATCTGTAACACTTTTCAGAATGCTCTTTTCCCGCCTCGAGGAACGTCTCTTTTTGAGCACATTAGGCATAACTGCAGCGAAGTTGGCGACAAATGTAGCGTTAACACGGAATTCAGGCACAGGGATCCCTTTTCTCTGTTATTACTCTTTTTTTCAGCAGGCTTGAATAAGTGTCAAGCGGGTTCAGCTTCGTCGGTACAAGTGGCTACTGTACTCGGCTGCTGATTCAAAGGTCGTGGAGTGAAATCCCGATCGCGGCAGTCGCATTTTGATGAAGGCGCAATGGAAGATTCCCGTGTATTGTGGAATGTCAGCGTACGTTAAAGAACACCAGATAGGTAGAATTTTCGGAGCCTTTCACTAGGACGTCTCTCATAACGATATCGTGGTTCTGAGATGGAAAGCCACCATTATCACTTTCAAGCGCAGCTATTGTTGTGCAGTCGGCCTTCGTATGCTCCGTATTTCTGCGCTTAGCCGTATCATCTGTTCTGGCAAACTATACCGGAACCACTGTGAGGCCACGGACACATTTTCCTGGTCTGCCACCCATCAGTCTTAACGCAGTTATACACTCCCCGCTATGACGATGTATCACTTATAAGGCACGCGAGAAAAATGGTTGCAGCCAACGTCAACAAATGTGACCGAGTACTCTTATGGTGAGCACTTGATATATTTTCTTGACAATCATCGCAGTTTGATTATTTTAACTTGACTGATTTTCTTCTTGCTCAAAGGTTGTGTAACTATGCTAAAGTACATGGTTCGAACTGAGCGCCTTTGTGTTGCTTTCATACTATGTTATTCCGCCTATTTGCGCTTTAATATTCTGCCGTTTATTCATATTGGATTCTTTTTAGCCACCCTTCATTCTTCTATTTTTCATTTTAGGTTATTGCGCACTGAAAACTTCATTACCCACTGTTTATAAAAATGGGTTCAATCGTGAGAAAAACGTTACTTGTAAGACGGGAAAACGAGAAACAAATATACGCCGTTCCACAGTATTACAAGGCGCATGTTTTCCTAAAAGAGTCCTAACAGATTCTTAGTGCGGGCAGCATGTTGACTGTGCATGGTGGTTCGTGAGCGTTTTCTGCGCTTTCATAGCGATGAATGCAAGGCCGATTGGAATAAGCATCTAAATACGAACTGCGGGACGCCAACAAGAGTGTGGTGCATTGAGGAATATAGGTACTTTAGTAGAACCTATTGCCCAGCAAAATATCTGAGATATCGAATTTTCGTTTTATTTTCACTGACGTCGTGGCACTTGTACTATTACACAAACTTAAAACGACGGCCTTCATGATAGGTCGTCTCTGTTATGTTATCACCCTTTCGTTTATTCTTTCGTTGGTTGGTCTTTCTATGCCTGGCACAACGCACCATGGGAGATCGGTCATGAAACGAATGGTATACCTTATCTTTAAACAACATTGGTTTACCAGTCAAATACATTTTAGTTAGAAAGCATTGGCCTTTCTATGTCTGGCACAACGCACCATGGGTGATCGGTCATGAAACGAACGGTATACCTTATCTTTAAACAACATTGCTTTACCAGTCAAATACATTTTAGTTAGAAAGCACACTTTGCATATAGTATTGTGGCAGACATCGTTTTCCTATTTCGGCGCACAACTAGGGTCCTTAACTAGTAGTGGTGACCTCCTTGAAAACGAGGAAGTAGTTGTAACACTAGCGTGGCTCAGGGCTTCAGTCACACGAACACCTTTGATGATGTTTAAAGTTACCTTAATAAATTAAAAGTTCACCTCTAAATGATAGCTCATATATGTATTCTTATAACATAAACTAGCAGAATGCAAAAATAATTTTCGTTTTGGGGGATAATGCGGTAACCTATATTCAAAATAGAAACAATACCTTCTGGTCGAAATTGTGAAAAAAATTGATCTAGTATTTTTGCAGAGTACATACTGTCCTCTTTGGATACAATAATATATTTCACTTCAAAGACCTCAAAATTTATATATATACTTCTCCTATAATCCTCAGTGGGTGTGAGTGATGATTGACGCATTATAATCATTTCAAACGGTGATGAAATAATAAGAAATCACTGTTTTCTTATATCGTGCTTAGGAGTACATAGGTGACTAATGTTTGTGCAGGTAACAGGCTCGTGTTATGCAACACCTTCATACTTGTCACTTTTAGGCAAGAAATGCGGCTATTCCAGTCTACATTTTTAGCGGCTTTTAGGTGACCGTGAACACAAAGCCAGTGCCATTATTCAGGCACTCCAACGAAGCTGCCGGCCACCGCTGCGAGAACTAAACGTGAACGTCCGGGCACTCAGTCCTTTAGCCTACTTTGTTTAACTTGGCTTTGACTAAACTCCCTTCCTTATTAGAATAGATTCTTAATATCTCGCATGCCATCTCTGCCGATGATATTACTATTTGGGCAACGAAAGTATAAGACGGAACCGTTTAGGACGCCCACCAGGAAGCTGCATCTGTTATTTAGGACTATGCTTCGGCTTGCAGCCTTAAGTGGTCAGTGGAGAAGTCGTAGTTGTTAGTGGTACACAAGCGGTGCCACAAGACGGCAGATTCTCCTTACAGTTCACTTTGATTTGATGGCCGTATGATCTCCCAGGTGCTTCAACTTCGTATTATAGCCTCTACGTTCAGTATGATGGCAAAGCGTCAGATACTACACGCCTTATGGCTCAACAGATAACTCAAATTACACACATGATCCACCGCATCTGGAATCGCAGGAGAAGACTCTGTGAGAAGAATGTTCTCCGCTCAGTACAAGCACTCATTGTCGGCTCCCCTATCAGCTTCCCTATCATAATCTAACACTAGCTCAAACCAAAGAAGTTGGACATCTCTTCCCTGTCAGCTCTGAAGACGGCTCTCGGCTCGTCTCCACACACATCTACGCAACGCTTCCTTCAACTCAGTGTGCCAAACATCGTAACCGAACGGCTCGAAGCCCAGCACATTAGTCAGCTCTAACGGTTCAGGCACACTCGTCAGGGCTGCGCCATAATGCCTCGTCCGAGCTACCCTATTTCCGCAACACCCACACAATTACCGCAACATAAACTTGCCGCTACTCTTCATACTCTCATGAAAGTGGCTTCGATTCCGCGCAACTAGAATCCCGCGTGCCACGCCGGTAGTCGACGTGCCCGAGGTCAAGCCATGAGACGCGTTTTTTGTGATGGTACCGCAGATTTCCAACTGCTCTGCATCTGCACTGATGCAGCATGCTACCCAGAGAATCCAGTCATGTGTTTAGCCGTCTTAGATGACACAGACGCCATCGTAGTGTCTGCCACACTATGCACTACGAACAGTAGTTCCACAGAAGCAGGAGGTCTCAGTCTAGTCACTGTTCACGCTAAGATATTGTCACATGACTCTCTTGTCACTATAGTGACATAAGCTGCTTACCGCGACTTCACTCAAGGACTTGTGGCTGCACACACACACACAGAGTCCTTCTCTCTCGCCATCGCCCCGTCGCGGTGGTCTGGTGGCTAAGGTCTTCGGCTGCTCACCCACAGGTCGCGGGATGGAATCGCGGCTGCGCCGGCTGCATTTCCGATGGAGGCGGGAATGTTGTAGGCCCATGTGCTCACATTTGGGTGCGCGTTAAATAACCCCAGATGGTCGAAATTTCCGGAGTCCTTCACTATGGCGTCTCTCATATTCATATGGTAGTTTTAGGACGCTAAACCTCACATATCAATCAATCAACCCTACTGAAAAATTCTATACAGGTAGGACCCGTATTATACGATGTTATTGGATACAGGGATTACGGGCCATATGGGGGATACAGGGCTTATGGGGCATTTGGGGTATATAGTCCATACAGGAGTTATAGTGTTTGTGGGTAATCTAGGTGATAGGGGTCCGAGGAATTCTCCGGTTCCTGCTGAAAATCATAATATAGTGCAAAAAAGAGAGAACAGTCGCACAAAACCACACACCATATAATTTTAAGCAAGCATAAACTAGCCCAAAAACAAGTCCTTCAGCAGAACAACCCCGGTTACTTTGGGCAAGTAGTAAGGGTCATAAGTAATGTTTGCCTAAGCATGGTAATAAGGCTATGCCAGTTTATAAAGTGTAATAAATATGAATATGCCACAATGGGCAATTTAATGGTGCTTCGAAAGTGCAGTAGGTTAAAGGGGTGGAAGTGTTGTATGTAGTGTAGTGTCGGGACATTTGAGAAAAACAAGACAAATATTTTTGCATCCTCAAATTTATTTATATGATTAAACATTTTGCAAGGCAGTGTGTTTATCTTTCTCAGCCTGCTAGGTGCATGCATATCTGCTGGCTGATTCACAAATTTTGCAAAACCATTTGCACAGTACTGGGCAAATACATGTAGCACTTACTAAATACTTTACTTATTTGTTTAACTGTAAGTTAAACATAAAGCAAAATACCTTAAAGAGTACTGACACAAAAGTTTGTGGCTACTATAGCCTGCGACATCAATTCCCTTGAACATGCGTATATCTACAAATTGGATGAACAAAATATAACTCAGATGACCCAATTATATGAATATTAAAGTTTGCGTGCCTGAACCAGAGCTATATGCCGCATCTCGCATCATTGAATCACTGAAAGTTACCTGAAGCTGAGTTCCAACTTCCAGGTGCCACCATTGTTGCCGAGCTCAGAGTTGGCACAGCTACATTATTGACATCATAGTCGTTGTTGCCTTTTGGCCCCACTTGTTCTAGCAGGCTACTATTCAGTGACTGCTGTGTCCATGCCTAATGTAAACATGTGAAGCGTGAGGATGCCCCAAGAAAATCTTTGCACCCAAACGAGAACGATCAACTTGACGACAACAACATTGTGCTGCATATGCAGCAGCAAAAAATGTGAGCACATAACGCAGGCAGCACGGAAGTGCGTCAGTGTTCTGTGTTAAGGAGGAAGAACAATACGCCATGGTGGGCCATCTCTTAAGCCAGAAGCGCCGAGCTGGAGCTGTTTGCCCCAGCGCCTTGATTACTGTGTCGGTTGTCACCGCCCACTTTCACTATTGATAGACCTGCTGTGCAAGTGCTTACACCTGGAAGCCCCGTTTTATGTGTACCATTTAGTACACTAGCTGGCATTTGTTGCATTCCGTGGCTCGTGTTCTCAGAGCTGTGCCAAGATAAAACTAGTCTGTATTAAACAGACAGCAATTGTCCATCTGTCCCATGCTGCAGCAAGCAATCCGCCACATTGTGACTAATAGGCTGTCAGCAATGTTAATACTGCAAGACAAAAATTTGCTTCAGTACCTCTTTAAGCAATAATCACTAGCCACAACCTCCAAATTTCTCACTGTCAGGGCCCCGTTCAGCGGCACCTGTTTGTCCTCTTGATGCACAAACACTCCAACACGGGGCTACTATGAGGCTCTTGTTCTGAAGCTGAAGGACACTCCACAGGAGCTTTGTGGCCTCCTTGCATCACGACCGCAGCCAAGCCCACTGCTCCTCCTTCTGCCTCTTAAATGAACCTGCAGGGGAAAAATGTCTCTGTGATCCTTTTTTCTTGTGTGGGAGTTAACATCGTTACACTCACTCTCAAATTTTTGCTTTAACACTTAAACTTTACTAGCATAACTACTTGAAAGAATAAAGTTTCGATAGTGAAAATTGATCTAAGAGGTTCCACAATTTTGAATTCAAACAGGTAAATAGAAGGTCTCACAGAAGAATATGCGTGGAGCTCTAGGCACGTGCATGAGTTGTGATCTGTGGCCTTAGCACAGCATTTAGAAGGGCACATGTCTTTTCTTTTGAGAACGAAAAATGTGGTGAAAAATGTGAAGTAAACAGTGAGTAGGGGATTTGCAAATATTCATATTTTTGAGTATCTTTTGAATAATCTTTGCTATTTGATTCAATTCGTACTGCAAATTTTGCTATTTGAACTATTATAACTTACCAGAGACAAAATCGGGTCAATGTCTGACTGAAAGGGACCCTCCAAATTTGTAATGTTTCACCTCATCACACTCGTATTGCGTGAAAGCTGCCTTTCTGGCTCTGCTACGGTCACAAATGTACTGACTCTAGAAAAGGCTGATTCTAACAAGGAGATGATAGGTGTGGCAGAGGCAAGGGCTTATTTATAGTGGTTTGTGACCTGAAATTTGATCAACTCCTCGGCTGCGTGAAATCGTGCATATAAACACATTCGAGCATACATAAATTCAATTGTGCATTGCCTTATTCTTTATAAGGCAACTACGAAACGCCACCCTACCAATACTTATCAATTTTGCCAAAAGAAAGACTTTCATCTCATAAGAATAAACTTTGGAAGCCCCTCCAACTTTTGTCTAGAATTTCACATGAAGTATTTGAAAAAAATTCTAGAAGTATTCAAGAAATTTCAGAAAATTATTCAATTTGCACACACACTTCATTATTAGAATTCACTTTGGCACACATACTATAACAATAAAGTTCAAGAGAAGTGGAAAAACCAGAAATAGTTGAGCATTTTATCGCACACTCGTGCCACAGAGAATTATTCTTCTTGTTCTTCAAGCACTTTGATGATGTTGAAGCAGGCAAAACCGTATAAAGCATAGCCAATTAAGGGCACACTTGCACCAGAGAGACCTTTTCCTCCTGTTTTTCGAGTGCCTTGACGGTAACATTTAATGTCCAGCAATTTAAGGGCCTCGATCATCTACTGTCATCACTTAAATTGTTTTCAAATTGTTCTTATAAAGTGTAGCAGATGGCAGATATACTGGAATTAGGCATGCTAAAATGGGCATTTCTTTCACAAATTCAGTATAGTATACACAACACTCTTCATGAAGCAATTTAAATGGCCCAGCAACCCTTTTCGAGCATGGTCAGAAAATGCTGCCGAGGGTAGTCGAGGCACCTGAGAGCATGTGAGACAGACATAATACAGCAACAGGCAGCCTGTTATTCATAATTTATTATCAGTCACCTGAAAAACGCTGTTTCCCCTGAACAAATAAGGCTCCAAATTCAACTGACTGCGCTTCAAGTGCAATGTGTACAACCGAAACCGGAGGCTGCCAAATGCCCGTGCACCTGTTTGTGATTACACTGAGAAGAAGCCCCATGTTTGAAGAAAAAAAGGGGGGGGGAATAAAAATAAAAGAGCTCAAGTTCAGAACGCACGTTTATAAATAGGCATTGCTTCTTGACCCCCAGTCATCCCCTCCTGCGTGGCTTTGAGTGAGCTCACTCGAACGAAAGGTGAAAGAAAGCACATAAAGCATGTGACGAATTCCTGTAGGTCCGCTAGTACTTCGCAGATTGCAAAATTTTTTCCAACAGTCGATTTGGGATGAATAAGTTTCTCTAATGAAGACATTTGATGATTATTTGGAAAGGCTTTTCAGGGCTTCTTCATTACAAGGCAATGCGAACATGTGCCTGTAACATGAAGGTAGGAACTCTTCAACCTGATATGGTTTTGTTATGACACAGCGTAGTCATCACAATTCCAGCTTCCAGTTTTCAATTTAGTCGACCTGTTCCAAAACTTTACCCACTGTACAAACCACACCTTTAAATCAGTAAATTATCCAAAAATGAAGAAAATGCAATTATTATGTGAGCAAATACGGTGCATGGATATAAAAAGATAAGTGCAAGCAGCAGGAGTGTAAATGGCATATTCAAGCTGCATGAGGAATGTCGTGGAACTGGTAGAGATGAGTATTAATACATCAACAGCAAACAAAAATTTTCAAAACAAAGCACAGCTGCCTATTTTGTTATTTATGACGGCCAGAACTGTAAGCGGCAGTCCCCCCACTGGGTGCTGCCCCCCGAAAAGCAAAAAAATTTGATAGTTAAGTCAGCCATAAGATAAGGTGATTCCACACAAGCATGCAACCACAGCTGACACAAATGAGCACTTAAACAGCATTAAAAAAGAAGCGCCTAAGCACAGCCCCTAATGAGCCATTTGCAGCCACACGAGCTATCTATAGGTGTTTCTCTGAAGCATGCATGCTCCTGCACCCTCCTCTGAAAGAAGGCACCGCACAATGGCCAGCATGCTTCACACCAAATGCTGGTGCAAAAGCCCCCCCCCCAAAAAATGAGAACTCAGGACACAATGTCATGTGGAAGCCGCTACAGTGCTACGAGAAAAGCATGCAAGAAACTTATTCATTTCAAGGCTTTGCCTTTGTTTTGCTATGCATGGATGAGTCATGTCAATATTCCTCGAACCAGGGTGAAAATGGCAACTATTGGCACCCTTGTTCAAGAATTATAGCAATTGAGAATCGATATTAGCAGTTACCTCTTTTGGATTCAATCTAACTTAACTCTACAAAACAAAACGCTGGTTAAAGCAAATGTGAGTGCTCCCAAGAGTGAAGGGTTTTTGTGTTGTTAGTGACCAATGACGAAGTCTGGTGAGTCAACTTACGAGTCCGTTAAAATATGATTATCTTTTTCACCTATAGTTTCAGTGGTCCATAAAAGCAATATATTGCATAATAGGTGCACCAGCTGGCACCTTGCAGTGTCTCGTGGCAGTGTAGCGGCCTCCCTGCACATGGAATTGCGCCTTGAGCTCTCAATTTTCACAGCTCACACATATCTCAATGCACAAGCATTTGTGCACCGACTCAATATTTATAGCTGAGAGGCCAGAACTACAAGGAGGGGAGGGGTGGTGGGAGTCGAGGTTCTTTGACATGCCCTCCTGTGAATTTCTTCCCGGGACATTCTCATAAAATATCTGAGGAGCCATCTCTTTGAATAGAGATTACCTTACTGGGTTGCAGTCACTATATAAAGGTCTGAGATTGAAAGGCTGTAACGGGAGCACCAATTATGCAACACATTGCTGTTAAGAAGCATTGAAACCATGTGTGGAAAAGATCATCAACTAGAGCACCGATTATACAACATATATCTATTAAGGAGCATTGAAACCATGTGTGGAGAAGATCATCATATTTTAACGAGCCCGGAAGTCGACTCACCAGACTTGTCACACTTGCATTAAGCTGCGAGTCTGAGTCTACTAGTAAGGCCTAAAGAAAAAATATATTTTATGAGTGAGTGTGAATGATTCGCAGATTTCTTTTTAACCTATGCAGGGTGCTGCTCAATATAAGCACGCAGAGACAGGGTAAATGCAGAAGTGGTTTAGTTGGTAAGGCAATGTGTTATGATATAGAAGAGTTCTTCGGTTGTCCAGAGAAGTGTTACATTATTAAGTAGTACCATCGATCATCTTACATCGCTGCCGAGAAAAACACTGGCCAGCAAAAATTTGAAACAATGCAGTGTGATGTTTAGCATACCAAACAGCTCCTAATAGCACCTTATTAGGGCATCAGTCAGTCAGTCTATGATGAAGATTTTATAGATGATGCTGTGCAGTCACTGAGGAGGTGTTTTGAAACAGAGTCTCACACAGTGACACTGAGGAGTAACAAGTATTCACCGACTGCAGCAGGAGAGCCCCTGGTCAATACTGCAGTCTACATGGAGGGACTAGTCGGGGTGTTGATGAAATCATTGCTTGAAGG
Source organism: Rhipicephalus microplus (assembly GCF_043290135.1). Classification (NCBI taxonomy): domain Eukaryota; kingdom Metazoa; phylum Arthropoda; class Arachnida; order Ixodida; family Ixodidae; genus Rhipicephalus; species Rhipicephalus microplus. The sequence continues at coordinate 18,254,393 of NW_027464588.1, forward strand.
ATTGAATATTCTGGAGTGCCTTAGCTTCATGCTTGTGATGAGCAATACTTCATTGTTTCACAATCATTGTTAAACCCATTTGAGTTGTCCAGTGATTTAACTAGCCATTCATTTAGAATAAAATATTGCAATGGCAATTATATGAACACTTTCAACAGCTGCTACCATTGAACATAAGGGCGCAGTTACGAGTGCTGGTGTGTGCTATTTGGATAAATATCGCTACACGGCTTGTTTACGTGGTGTGCTCTCAGCACTTTCTATTCGTTGAGACTACCGACAGCACAAAAACCCACTCACTCTCAGCAGCACTGACATTGACTTTAAGCAGTGTTTCGTTTTGTTAAATTGAATCTGAAGAGTTAAGTGCTAATTTTTGTATAGCATTCCGAATCGCTCTTATTTCCTTCATTGTTTCATGCTTGTAACAAAACTCTGAGCTCAGACTTTATCTTTGGACTCCAACCGGCATTTGCTGGCGTGCTAAAACATGGGTGCAACAGCCGAAATACCATTTGGAGCAATTTTTGGAGCAGCAAAATGTAACTTTTGGAGCACTAAATTCCAAGTTCGGAGCTGGTTATGGAAATAAAGAACATGCATTTTTATCATGACATAGCGAATTTGGAGCACTATAGAAAAGGCGGCTTACATTTAGAGAAAAAACATGTATAAACAATTCAACATAACCTAAATTACGTAGTGTGAGCATAGTATTTACTACTATTTCAATGAAGGTAGTATTTTGAACCACCTCGCTAAGGAACCAATATAATGTCCATATTAGCGTTTACTGCACCTGTTAAATCAATTGACAAACTCTGAGAATTTCAATATCAATCTGCCGATATTGTGAGCTTGAAATTTGGAAGATTAGTAAAAACGAGAACTAGAGGTGGTGAAAAAAAATTGCGCACAATTTAGTTTATTTCTGTAGAGAAGCTTAAATGTCACACACTGCTTCAAATGATTGCCAGTGGCTTATTTATACGTCGGTAATTATACTGGTACTCAGAATTTAACGGTGTACAAATGCATGAGTAACTGAGCAAAATATGAAGTGTCCCAGTATCACGAACAGCCCCTTGTAAATCTCAACACGATTTTTGGCGGGCACCGGTCTAGCGCGGCAAAGGTGACTCAAGCAGCTTTAGAACCAAAGTCAACAAACTTTCTAACCACTCACCACCCCCCTCCAACCCACCTTTTTCAGCCAGGGGCTATGTGCCGCTTCAGCTACCTTGCAAGACGAGTTTGACCAGATAAAGTAACAACGGCGCACGCCCGTTGCCCCGGCGACGGTACTAGATATCTATCGCCAAGACCGTGGCAAGGACTCAGCTTCCAGCCAAAATTTGTTATGTGCCACTGCTAAGGTAATCAACGCCGGCATTTGCAGCACGTCGAACTTGTTCGAGCCTTAATAAGCCATAGCCGCGTTTCTGGCAAGAGAACTTACATTTTTCGCGAAGGGTTGGTGGCTACACCAACACATTTTTGTTTTAAAGTTCTGACGTCCCGCCGATACGTATCTGTTGTGGTCAGCAGACCGATAGGCATGCAGTGTTGTTACTTTATCTGGTCGATCACGTCTCACGAGCATAGGGTGGGTGGCAAGATTATTTTAGGTATATTCTAGGCACATTACTTCGGGTCTGCGCGCTTTGACTGATGGCGCAAAGCTGCAGGTGGCCGACATGGCCTGCATCGCTCACCACAATTAGTACACCTGAAAAAAAAATTTAGGCTGGCTGGGCATTTTGGCGCAGCGTGGTGCAATTTTAACAATTTCACGGGTTTGGCGCAGCTCGGTGCAACAATCGGGAATTGTATCAAATTGGCGCGATTGGCGCAGCTGTTGCACCCCTGCTAAAAGGACCTGATGTTAAACTGTTCAAGTTTTAGCAGTGCATTTTGGGGGCTGTTAAGTCAGCCATTGCAGTCTACCCGGTTACTGCCTCCAATGAAGGGGTAGCGACAATAACTTTTCTGCACCATGTATCTACTTTGCCATTATTGAATAAGACAGCTCTGCGGGTGTATGTAAACACTGCCTTATTTCAGAGCACTGTGTCGATTAGAGAAGACCGGCTAGTCCCGGACTTCCACGTATTTTTTACCCAATTGTAATCATTTTTAAGCATGTAATAATGGTAGCAACGAGAAGTTTATACTAATTTGTTCAGAGCCTTGTGTTCTATTGACCGAACCAAAGAATGGTTTATTTTATTTAAAAAATTGCATTTTTTGCTCCTGTACAAGATTTTGGACATTTTGCACACTTTCTTTTAGATCAAATGAAAGTTATTCTAAAGGATCAAGTTCAGTTCAGTTCACCACCATGTGTTGCTTGAGTATGTGCACAATCAGCATGACATCCTTTGCCATTTCAAAATTATCATACTGACATAACAAAAAATGCCATTTCGAGAAGATGGAGCTCTACTTATGCAATGAAAATTGCAGTTTTCTCTGTGCTGACCTATTTTTTTACTGTGCCACCTTATCTATTTCACTGTGTCTGACTTTGGTAACTGCGTAAACATTGCTAGTTGGACAGCTTTTTCTAGCTTTTTCTTTTCGCTAAAAAATGCTAAGCTTCATGCTTTTCGTCAATTTACAAAGAAAATAAGCTACAAGTATACCATATGTAAAAGGGCCATTTGCTTTCAGGTCGCTTTTTTCAGTTGAATAAAAAAGATACGTAGGATGAGGACAATAGTGTAATATCTCAAGCAAGCGCCCCCACCTAAGCGAGTTCCATCCTCTCTTTTTCAAGATATTTAAAACATGCATGAACAACTGAGCAAGCACTCCCCCCCCGCCTTCCTGCCATTTCTGCAGTTTCCTTCACTTTCTTTATTTAGAAGCGCAACGAGGTTGCAGACTCATAGTGAATTCATGCACATTTATTAAAGTGTATCAGTTTCGTTGGAAGCACATGCGACTTTTTCACCACAATCTTGATTTTTGATGCAAGACCGAGAAAGAACCCCCCCCCTCCAACTCTCGTCACCTTCACCATAGTGGGAGCACTTGCTCAGGATTGCATAGTACATGAAAATTGTGGAAAAAGAATCTGCTTTCATATCTAGTAAACAATGAAAAAGTACTTTCTTCTAATTTTTGCTTGCCCTGCTTCCTTCATACACAAAATTAATAACATAACCCTTACAAATATTATTCAGTTCTGCACACCATTTCGCAATGGAATATGCTGCCCGCTGATATTGTGAACTCCTCATTTGTCAAATTTATGAACAGAATTCAAAACTTATATGAACACCTTGCTTACTGTACAATGTGCATATTTATCGCTCTTACCTGCTTTGTAGATAAGGTCTATTTATTTTCCTCACATTTTTGTGTATTCAAGTTCAACCCATTCCTGCATGGGCCCGAGAAGGGGCCTGCAGTATTGTAAAATAAAATGAAAATAAGCTACTTTGAAATTCACCTACACTTGGTTCCCTACACTGACAGACACACGTAGGTTCAACCCTGTTCAAGAAGCATGAAGTTGGCAGACTTGTCAATATTTCTGCCCATTGAAAACATCAATGCTATTGAAAGCTAAATTTCTTAACAGTACACACTTGCCTGATAGCTTCCTTTGGAAGCATGTGAAGCCCTGTCAAAGTGAGGCATCATTGGGAAGGACTGTGGTAGTGGCTCAGAAGTTGTAATACTGGTTGTGATGCAGCAATGGCTGAAGTGAAATATTGGCCGTGGTGGTGGTAGCAGCAGCTGCAGTGTTTGTGCCGAAGGAGCCTGACCAGTAGGATATGACTGAAACCTAAGGGGTGACAGATAATAGGTATTAAGAAATCATGAAAAAGAATGTTCACTACATTATAGAAATTTGCAACTTAGAGTGATGGACAGCTGAGCTTGTTGGTAGAGATTTATGATGGACTTCTGTGAATATAATAAGCGAGAAGCGTAGCATGTAACGGGCGTGTCGTCGGTAGTCCTTACATTCATAACATAGCTCAGGGGCTAAAGAAAGTGATAAATAGACACAACATCAATGCATTATGGCCACCAATAGACTAGGTACTAGGCGAGATATAAAGTAATGCTGAAAAACAATGAGAGGGGACAAAAAGCTGGACTCACATTTGTTTCGTAAACACACCAAAAAATTTGTTGATTACCATACAGGCGTAAAGTAAAATGTTCCTTTTAGCTTCGGCCATACCTACATAGGGCAGATCGACCAGTGTTAACTATAGATGAATGAAAAAAGAAGAGAGCGCGAACTACAGGCTCACCGAAAATTCTATCTTTAAATTGTCGAAGGTGTGTTGAAAGCAAAGGCCGACCAAAAAAAATGTGAAGCTCACTCAATCACAAAATGTATTTGCACATATGGCTCATTCAGATTCTCATTTATGGCCCAATCCGAGTTTGAGTGACTCGGCTTGTGAGGGAGTTTGCCGACCTATGGCTGAGAGGGGTTCTGAAGTCTGCCATTCCTTTCCTCCAAAGCCTCTATTAGTTGCTCAATCCACTCGTTCCATTGTAAAAATTTTCTGGAGGAGGCTCAATCAAACAAGCTTCTAATTGCCAGAGCGATCTTACAGGGCTCTTTTTCTTTCTTGAATCGCTGCCTTCTGCGACTTTTTTTTGGAGGGGTGAGGTGGGGGGGTCTTGGGAGTGTATATATAAACCCAAAATATTACCACTCAGTAGAGATGGTCTAAATGCCATAAAATCCAGAGTAAGCACTCCTAACAGAGCAAGCACCTCCCTACTTTCTTCAAGAGATGGTAAATAAGTAGCCTCTTCTCCTCTACCACCATCTTCACTGTTTCTATTTGCCGAGTGAATGCGAAATAAAGTCGTGTATGTATGGGCATTTAAGAAAGTGCTTAAGTAGACGCACAGATGTGAATTTTTTATTCTCAGTGATTCGTCCACTTTCACGTTAAATATTGACCAATGACTGAGCAAGGGCCTACTTTTCAAACCTTGTCGAATTATCATTCACACTCCAGGAGCACTTGCTGAAAATATTTCGATAAACGCAACATACTACGATGTCTGTACTTTCCAGTAACACGTACCTCAAAACTAGAGTGGCATTAACTACCTTACTAAGTCATATATTACTTCATAGGTAGCCGTGAATATTCACTTGAATATCATACTGTCTGCTGTGTTGCTGACCGCAACAGCTGCATGTGCTCCTTAATTTATAACTATGCAATAGTTGCACATCATATTTGCAGACTGATGTTTATGCAGCGATTTAGCCACATGAATTTATGCAAATCATTACAAAATTAACTGCTTCATGAACGTAACAAACATACAGTCAGCATGAGTATAACTTGAGAAGCTTGCTTTGGAATGTTGACACTCCAGAGATACATTTTTAGCTCATAAAATACAATGCCTACAATTTTCAAAGTCAAAATGGCCCCCAAATAAAAAGCAATTAAAATTTCATGATGCCACGCATATGTGTTGTACGATTTCTTTAGTGTGCCTGTCTATCTATGAGGTCACAGCTTTCAGTTCTTGACACAAAGCACCCATGTAAGCATGCCTCGAATAAGTGTGAAGTGTGAGCTAGAATTTCACTTCAGGGTGCTGAGCAGTGCAGTGCAGCTGAAATTCATCGAATATTGAGCAATGTGTACAGCACCACTTTCAATACATGACAGCAAAGCACTGCAATAGTGTAGGAAATTAGAAGCATGATGCACAATATTTACAATGCAGACTGACTGGGAATGAAGCAAGTGTAAAACAATGATTTTGTTCACTGAACGGATCAGATAGTTCGGGAAAATGATTGGGTCAGAATTTTTGGGCTGAGTAATTCATTTCCCAAAATATTGCAGTCAGCTCAATACAGCACAGATGGTATACCATGGTTGGACACAGAGTGAGACTCTAGTGGTGCGAACGGCGTGCAGTCAGTTCCTAAAATGCTGACTGGTCATGAAAACAAAACGATAAACGGGTGCCATTTTGACATTTCTCTGGCACTACCATGATGTACTCCAGAACTGAAGGTGCAATACAAACAGTGGAGGCATTCCGATGAGCGCAAAGAAATTCAAGTGAACCTTCTCCAAGAAGAAGTGCATGGCTGCTATGTTTGGGGAGATAAATGGTGGTGTTTCCTTCATGAAATAGGTGAGGCATAAACCTACAAAGACTCATGAGATTTGCCATCTGTATTGGCTCCTAGTTAAAGATATCCATGGCACGCTGTTTCGCTGGCCACGCTTTTGGAGACGTAGACAGGGCTTTTCTTTCAATTGTGTTGAAATCTAGTCATTTGCACAATCATAGTCGGCTGTGCAGCTGTCGAAAATAGTGCCGAACGGGAAAAAATGTTCAGATTTCCTTGGATCAAAGATATAAAATTGAAGTGGAATTTGTGGAGAGATATGGTGAGTGGTATAGCCTTTGGATGCCTAGCGTAAGGTAAGTAATATTTATCGACAATCCTGAATGGATGGTTTCGTTTGATACATTCGGTATTTATGTACAGGCGCTCCAAGAAAAGATCCATGGCAGGTTGACTACGTGCCATCAACATATTGACACGTCAAAAGAGAATCTAAGGCGCCAAGACTGAAGTACAAAAGTCATTTGGATGTGTAGTTTTTATCATCACAACCACAATCACTATCTACACAGCTACGACAAGCATGCGGCATTTGCTTTAAAATGCACGGCCGCTATGCAACGTGCAGCCAGCTCTGAGCTTGATACAGAAAATAGCAAGATAGAGCAGCCAACAGCCACACAATATCATGCCAGGGGTGACACCGTGGAATCCACGGCACCAATCGCAGTGATGTATACACAATTAGTAGTGGTTAAGAAGGCGACGACTTTGCACCAGTTGGAAAAAATGATGTGTCAGTAATGCTATGCAGACAAGAAAGGGCGCTCTACTATTCTATTTATAGAACAGGTATACAATGTATTGCTAGTGATTTCAACGGTTTCTCCAAGGATTCATTCCGTAGTAGTCAATTTATTCATACCTGATCTGGTGCACATGCGAGCAGGACAGGTAACAAGGCTTAACAAACACGGTACCTGACTGTGAGGTGAGCATCGCCTAGACCAGCTTGTTCACCAAAACGATGCAATGCCGAAACGCCTAAGAAGCTCGACTTTACTAAATAAAAGTCGCTGTCATTCATGCACATTTGAACATTTTACCAGGCCGTCACCGCTGAACACGTAGTTTTAGTAACATATGATACTCATTGCACATGGTGAACGTTGGTACAAGATACTATATATCCAACAATCTGAGACAGCGACACAGTGTTTCAATTGCAAATGCAAAAACAGCTGAGCGCCCTCACTGAAGCAAACACGTAAAAATAAGCACATTAGTCGGTGATGTGCATTAATTTGCAAGTGTAAAATTAGTTCAAAGACGTGAAAACCAAGGCCACGCCACTTAAAAGAAAACAAATAATTGTGATAGCACATACAGTCGGTCGTTCGCCACTTCAAATTAAAATATTATTTGGCAATCACAGCACATGCTTCTCTTTTGTGGTCAGTCGTAGGTGCGGCCGTGCTATTGTGTGCTAGAAATTTGCAGCATATGCGTCGGGTTACCACGAAGAAAGCGAGTGACACGGATAAATGCCAATACTCAAGGAGTGATGCAGCACACTGAGAGCCATTGAAATGGTAGCTGGTGCAGACTGCATGCATCCCATGAGCGTTTGCAAGTTTATGCTTCACTTATGGCATGAGGGACATGGCATGACCCTCACTGCAGTATTGTAGGTCTAACTCTCAAATGTCTACAGAACGCAATTAAGAATAAGCAAAGAGAGATGTCATAAGTGACACTGTCTTTTTTTTCATGACAACATGGGGCCACAGAGGAAGCAGCGGGAAGTTCAGTCGCCCAACACCATACAGACCTACCTTAGCTATCTATGATTGCCATACTTTTGCTAACATGAAATGCTGGCTAGGAGGCCTGTGCTTTCACCCAGTCCTGTTCTTCGCTCTGCTGCTTGATGCAGACTCGCTTACTGAACTTCTAGGCGGAGAGTAAAGGAAGTTGCAAGGCAGACAGTTCTGATGAAGCCCTTGATCAGCATTTGTTGGGCTGAATACTAAATCACTGTGACTCTTACATTACTAAGTCAAAAGTGTGGTTGCTAATTATTAGTGCTGTTCTTTTTCTTTGTAAGAATCATCCTGGCAAAACTGACCTATTTACGTGTGGTGCCAGTATTGTTATAGATTATTTCTGTACCATTCTCCTTTCTTGTAATTCCACTGCAGCTTGGGCTATGCTAGGCTGCAGTATTGTGAATAAATAAATTATTGAGTGGCTGCTACACACTGACAAAAGTCTGAGTCAAAATGGCAAATATGTACAGATGTAGCTGGTATAAGTACCTAAACGTTTCAAATGAAGCAGTCTTCATTTTCGCTCTGGTTACTACTTTACGACCGAACAGAACTTGGAAAAAAATGCAACATAGAATGAGTGACCCTTGCTTAGCCAATTAGCACAAATGTACTTGAATGAGCGACTATTGTATAGATGTGCGGCTAGTGAAAGCAACCAGGACATTGGAAGTTAGCATTTTGTATATGTTGTTACGATCAGTTTTACTATTAAACCACATTTACCTTCCAAGTTCGGACGTTCCTTTCACAGTCACTCTGGTAGAAAAGATTGTGTTGCACGGCGAGTCGTTTTTTTCTCCATCTGCACGAGGTCAGTAAATATAGTTTAATCAGAGAACCCATAAAGTTGGAGAGCAGGCTACTATAAATAACCACACAAAAATGAAAACGTAGAATGCGTGACTATTACATGCGAACAATAAATAAATGCAATGTAGTGCAGGTTGGCCATCAGGAATAGCGACGTCAACTTGTTCATATAATAATAACTCTACCGGTGTCACACCGGACATTTCCAGCGCCATCAGGGCCGACCCGAATGTGGTTTTTGATCGCGATCAACAGTGCAAGCTACAACTTATGTCACTCTGCAGCCGCACATAATACATTTTAATCCAGATCGGTCATGATTGCGATCGAAAGATCCCATGGGACACAAGCGTGCGGTATCAGCTGCAGCATGCCAACATACACAACACACGGATAAAATGTGCCACATAAAAAATAAAACAGATACGCACTCAAACATGTTTTCGTTGTGCCTTCCTTTGTTCGCCTAAACGCACGCCAGCGAAAACGTCATGGAAAATAAAATGACACTCACCTCAAAGAAGGTGGACATTCCTGTAACAGCAGCTCTTTTTGATGTCCTTACCCGGCTCACTTTGCCGATAAAGGCCTTTTTTGCCATACCGGCAACGCTCAGCGAAATGAAGCATTTCTCGAGGTTGTCCACAACGGCGCGGTAACCGTCTCCGCAAACGACGAACGTGACTTTTGGTGCACCCCACATTTCAAATGACTCTTCACGGTTTTACTGAACCACATCTGTTTCACACCTGCCGCACAGTTCGAAGAGGCATAAAGACGGCACACAGGAAACGTCTAAACCCAGTAGCACAAGACAAGCAACAAACTCCATCGCACAACTTGCAAGCGCCATACTGACGACGAATGACTCCGAAATGGGCTTGTCTTGGCCGCTTGTCGTAAACCGACTCTCCTGAAGTTACAATGAAAAAAAAACTCGAAGCTGGCGAGAAAGAGAAAACTCGTTGACACAATTTCAAATTCATAAATTCACGTTTTTTTGCGCGCATAAAAAGCATGCAGTAAGTTTGATTGGTCTCAACATTTTTTTTTCGCGCAACCAAATATTTGTATTTTGGCTTCCGTAGTGCGGCTGTCAGGTAGCGTTGACTTATGGCTCGTAAACATTCGGTCGCGCAAAAATGCAAATGGCAGTTAAGCATTCTGCAATGATCCCGTTGATTCTCATCGACGCAGTAACAAACTGGACCTACCTACAGCGGAGAGCATGTGAAAAAAAAAGCTTTTTTGAACTTCACTAAGCTTCCCAGCGGATTATTGTTCAGCAGCATGCCGTGACGGCATAAGTTAACTGGCGTACATACGCAACATAATCGCCAAAAGAACACGACCAGTACACCCAACTTCGAGGAGACCAACAGAATAAAAAACACATGAAAGATAAAATTTATTCGTGTTATTCTAGAATAACGACTAAAGCATAAAGCGCAGATCTGCGAGATGTTGACTATTTTTTGTTCAATACACAGGGTAATGGTAGAGATATTCTCGTCTGGGCCCCGTAATTAGTGTGTGGTGTTCAGAACTTTTTCACGAGCCGTAATTGTTACATAGATGAGTATTCAGCTGACCTTACTGTGTCTGTGAGCATTAATATATTCTTTATCTTGTATATGCATATGCCAGAATTCAGCGTAAGTAGTAGTGTAAAAACAGCTGAGCTGTGGAGAAGAATTATCTTTGGCTAAGTTGTAAATTATGCGTAAAGCTCTGTTTTGAATAACGTGGAGCTTCGTTAAAGTGCTGCTAGTAGGAAGAACAATTAAAACGTGAGACAGCTTAACGCACGAGACTGGCCTGCACATCCCTCAGCAACTTTTATGGCAACCAAACACCGAGAGTTTTACATGGCTGGCACAATTTTAATGTTTCTAGAGCTGCAAGTCAGTGATTCCTGTCATAGCACATGCTTTACCCCGTGGCCAAAAAGGGATCCCTCTCGTATTAGCCACAACAATTTCTAGTGCACTTTTTCCAGACACGCTCCATTTTTACTAACCAAAAATTCTACGAAAGTACGATATTACTTAACGCAAATTCTACGCGCAGCTTCTTGTTAAAGCAATGCTAACTGCAGCCACATGCACTCCGCAGTTGTAGAAACATAACATTCATTCGCTACATGTTGCCACTAAAACTGCCAGTGCTTAAGCTTCACGCACACCACTATGTGCGTTCAAGGAGCCGCGAACTAAGCGGAACGCCTTCAGCCACTTTACGACAATCGAAGCCTGCCGCACTGCATGCGCACAAACTTCACCCATAAGGAACGAAAGCGAGGGGTGGGGAGACAGCCTGCGTGACTGAGGAAGAAAACGAGGCTGCAGTCGTTCTTCATATCTACAGACTCCGCGCTTACTCTCTCGTCTTCGATCTATCGGTTACGCCTCCAACGCAGACAGCGAAGGCGCATGACCCAGGAGCACGTGCCTTGAGATCAGCTCTCACACAAAACTGTATTATCGGTGCCATAAGTGCATGGTCATCGGCAGCATTTTCTCTTGAGCGGTGCAAATGGCTGGTGTAGGGCGAAAGCACTGCCATAGCTTGAGTGGGTGCAAGTGCTAGTAAGGCTAGCGGGGGACGACTACCCCATTTTTCCCCCTTACTGATGCCCATGCATAAGTGTGCAAAACAAAATGAGTAATAGATACTAACAATCTTGTTAATAATAAGTTAAACAAGAAACAACCCAGTATGCTTCTCTATGTGACTCCTAGCTGGCGTAGGATCCAGTTTTTCTCATGAGTGCTAATCAATATTAACATGCTGATGTCGAAGCGACGCACAAGAATTCACAAGTTATAAGACTCGATTGCCATCATAATACGGAAATACAAGCTTGACAGAAAGTATTTCTTGGTTTTGTTTTATAAGTGTAAGACTTCCTTAAAGTAAATAAAGAGGGCTAACACTAGACACTTTTCTTCAATTCATGGAAGAATGAATTCTCTCAGCAGTTACACTACACCAACGTTTTTTTTTAAACCATGCTTGCATGGCACTGCAAGATTGCATCCCTCAATAAAATGAGAGAGATGTCTTCAAATGACGTTTTCTAGGCCTTTAAAGAAAACTCAAAATGGGCAAGCAGAAAATGCACAAGTTTGTGTCACACAATTACTCAGATAACACATATCAAACAATGCACATTCATGCACCATATCATTCGAACTGAACAGCTAATGGTCACAATACTGTTGACTTGCAAACAAGAGGGGCTCAAGTTGTTTTGAGCTTCCATGCATTGCTTTGAATGGTTTATCAGTGTGTTTGGTGGCACAAGCTCTCTTCTTCCTGATACTTGGCTGGGCTATCTCAGAGAAGGCGCACAATAGCAAATAATTCTACACGCTTTGTTTTGTGCACTTCCATCTGAACCATTGAAAACGGCTTGTTGCACGCTCTCGTGTACAGCATCATCCCCATTAGATAGCTATTTGTAACGATACTCACGTCACAGCACATGAGCATCTTGTGCACAAAGCAAAGCGTGGAGCATTATTTGCTATTGTGCACCATCTCTGTGATAGCACAGCCACGCATCAGGAACAAGAAAGTTTGCGCCACTAAACACTCTTGTCAACTATTTTAAGCAATGAGTGGAAGCTCAAAACAACAACTTGAGCCAATCTTGTTTGCAAGACGTAAGTACCGTGACCATTAGCTGTTCAGTTGGAATGATGCGGTACATGAATCCGTACAACAAGCTGTTTGCAAGGGTTCAGATAGAAGCACACAAAACAAAGTGTGGAAAATATTTCCTCTTGTCCACCTTCTCAGTGATAAACAGAGCCAAGTATCACAAAGAAGAATACTTGTACCTCAAAAACATTCTCATCAACCATTTAAAGCAATACGTGGAAACTCAAAATGAAAAATTGAGCCCCTTTTGTTTGTAAGACAAGAGTACCGTTGCAAGTAGCTGTCCAATCGGCATGATGCTGTACATGCAAGCATACAACAAGCCGTTTTGAAAGGTTCAGATAGAAGTGCACAAAACAAAGCATGGAGAATTATTTCCTCTTGTCCACCTTCTGAGTGATAAACACTGCCAAGTATCACAGACAAGCACTCTTGTGCCAAAAAACACTCTCATGAACCATTTCAAGCAATATGTAAAAACTCAAAATGAAAAATTGAGCCCCTTTTTTGCAAGACATGAGTACCGTTACAAATAGCTGTCCAATCAGCATGATACTGTACATGCAAGCATACAACAAGCCGTTTTGAAAGGTTCAGACAGAAGTGCACAAAACAAAGCATGGAGAATTATTTCCTCTTGTCCACCTTCTGAGTGATAAACACTGCCATGTATCACAGACGTGCATTCTTGTGCCACAAACACACTCTCATGAACCATTTCAAGCAATACCTAGAAACTCAAATTTGAAAAATTGAGCCCCTTTTATTTGCAAGACATGAGTACCGTTACAAATAGCTGTTCAATCAGCATGATGCTATACACGCAAGCATACAACAAGCTGTTTTCAAGGGTTCAGATAGAAGCACACAAAACAAAGTGTGGAAAATTATTTCCTCTTGTCCACCTTCTCAGTGATAAACAGAGCCAAGTATCACAAACAAGAATACTTGTACCTCAAAAACATTCTCATCAACCATTTAAAGCAATACGTGGAAACTCAAAATGAAAAATTGAGCCCCTTTTGTTTGCAAGACATGAGTACCGTTACAAATAGCTGTCCAATCAGCATGATACTGTACATGCAAGCATACAACAAGCCGTTTTGAAAGGTTCAGATAGAAGCACACAAAACAAAGCGTGGAGAATTATTTCCTCTTGTTCACCGTCTGAGTGATAAACACTGCCAAGTATCACAGACAAGCATTCTTGTGCCGCAAAAACACTCTAATGAACCATTTCAAGCAATACGTAAAAACTCAAAATGAAAAATCCAGCCCCTTTTGTTTGCAAGGCTTGAGTACCGTTGCAAATAGCTGTCCAATCAGCATGATGCTGTACATGCAAGCATACAACAAGCCGTTTTGAAAGGTTCAGATAGAAGCGCACCAAACATAGCGTGGAGAATTATTTCCTCTTGTCCACCTTCTGAGTGATAAACACTGCCAAGTATCACAGACAAGAATTTTCGTGCCACAATAACATTCTCATCAACCATTTAAAGCAATACGCGTTAACTCAAAATGAAAAATTGAGCCCCTTTAGTTTGCAAGACATGAGTACCGTTGCAATTAGCTGTCCAATTGGCATGGTGCCATACATGCAAGCATACAACAAGCCGTTTTGAAAGGTTCAGATAGAAGTGCACAAAACAAAGGGTGTAGAATTATTTCCTCTTGTCCACCTTCTGAGTGATAAACACTGCCATGTATCACAGACGTGCATTCTTGTGCCACAAACACACTCTCATGAACCATTTCAAGCAATACCTAGAAACTCAAAATGAAAAATTGAGCCCCTTTTATTTGCAAGACATGAGTACCGTTACAAATAGCTGTCCAATCAGCATGATGCTATACATGCAAGCATACAACAAGCCGTTTTGAAAGGTTCAGACAGAAGTGCACAAAACAAAGCATGGAGAATTATTTCCTCTTGTCCACCTTCTGAGTGATAAACACTGCCATGTATCACAGACAAGCATTCTTGTGCCACAAAAACACTCTCATCAACCATTTCAAGCAATACCTGGAAACTCAAAATGAAAAATTGAGCCCCTTTTGTTTGTAAGACAAGAGTACCGTTGCAAATAGCTGTCCAATCGGCATGATGCTGTACATGCAAGCATACAACAAGCCGTTTTGAAAGGTTCAGATAGAAGTGCACAAAACAAAGCATGGAGAATTATTTCCTCTTGTCCACCTTCTGAGTGATAAACACTGCCAAGTATCACAGACAAGCACTCTTGTGCCAAAAAACACTCTCATGAACCATTTCAAGCAATATGTAAAAACTCAAAATGAAAAATTGAGCCCCTTTTTTGCAAGACATGAGTACCGTTACAAATAGCTGTCCAATCAGCATGATACTGTACATGCAAGCATACAACAAGCCGTTTTGAAAGGTTCAGACAGAAGTGCACAAAACAAAGCATGGAGAATTATTTCCTCTTGTCCACCTTCTGAGTGATAAACACTGCCATGTATCACAGACGTGCATTCTTGTGCCACAAACACACTCTCATGAACCATTTCAAGCAATACCTAGAAACTCAAATTTGAAAAATTGAGCCCCTTTTATTTGCAAGACATGAGTACCGTTACAAATAGCTGTTCAATCAGCATGATGCTATACACGCAAGCATACAACAAGCTGTTTTCAAGGGTTCAGATAGAAGCACACAAAACAAAGTGTGGAAAATTATTTCCTCTTGTCCACCTTCTCAGTGATAAACAGAGCCAAGTATCACAAACAAGAATACTTGTACCTCAAAAACATTCTCATCAACCATTTAAAGCAATACGTGGAAACTCAAAATGAAAAATTGAGCCCCTTTTGTTTGCAAGACATGAGTACCGTTACAAATAGCTGTCCAATCAGCATGATACTGTACATGCAAGCATACAACAAGCCGTTTTGAAAGGTTCAGATAGAAGCACACAAAACAAAGCGTGGAGAATTATTTCCTCTTGTTCACCGTCTGAGTGATAAACACTGCCAAGTATCACAGACAAGCATTCTTGTGCCGCAAAAACACTCTAATGAACCATTTCAAGCAATACGTAAAAACTCAAAATGAAAAATCCAGCCCCTTTTGTTTGCAAGGCTTGAGTACCGTTGCAAATAGCTGTCCAATCAGCATGATGCTGTACATGCAAGCATACAACAAGCCGTTTTGAAAGGTTCAGATAGAAGCGCACCAAACATAGCGTGGAGAATTATTTCCTCTTGTCCACCTTCTGAGTGATAAACACTGCCAAGTATCACAGACAAGAATTTTCGTGCCACAATAACATTCTCATCAACCATTTAAAGCAATACGCGTTAACTCAAAATGAAAAATTGAGCCCCTTTAGTTTGCAAGACATGAGTACCGTTGCAATTAGCTGTCCAATTGGCATGGTGCCATACATGCAAGCATACAACAAGCCGTTTTGAAAGGTTCAGATAGAAGTGCACAAAACAAAGGGTGTAGAATTATTTCCTCTTGTCCACCTTCTGAGTGATAAACACTGCCATGTATCACAGACGTGCATTCTTGTGCCACAAACACACTCTCATGAACCATTTCAAGCAATACCTAGAAACTCAAAATGAAAAATTGAGCCCCTTTTATTTGCAAGACATGAGTACCGTTACAAATAGCTGTCCAATCAGCATGATGCTATACATGCAAGCATACAACAAGCCGTTTTGAAAGGTTCAGACAGAAGTGCACAAAACAAAGCATGGAGAATTATTTCCTCTTGTCCACCTTCTGAGTGATAAACACTGCCATGTATCACAGACAAGCATTCTTGTGCCACAAAAACACTCTCATCAACCATTTCAAGCAATACCTGGAAACTCAAAATGAAAAATTGAGCCCCTTTTGTTTGTAAGACAAGAGTACCGTTGCAAATAGCTGTCCAATCGGCATGATGCTGTACATGCAAGCATACAACAAGCCGTTTTGAAAGGTTCAGATAGAAGTGCACAAAACAAAGCATGGAGAATTATTTCCTCTTGTCCACCTTCTGAGTGATAAACACTGCCAAGTATCACAGACAAGCACTCTTGTGCCAAAAAACACTCTCATGAACCATTTCAAGCAATATGTAAAAACTCAAAATGAAAAATTGAGCCCCTTTTTTGCAAGACATGAGTACCGTTACAAATAGCTGTCCAATCAGCATGATACTGTACATGCAAGCATACAACAAGCCGTTTTGAAAGGTTCAGACAGAAGTGCACAAAACAAAGCATGGAGAATTATTTCCTCTTGTCCACCTTCTGAGTGATAAACACTGCCATGTATCACAGACGTGCATTCTTGTGCCACAAACACACTCTCATGAACCATTTCAAGCAATACCTAGAAACTCAAATTTGAAAAATTGAGCCCCTTTTATTTGCAAGACATGAGTACCGTTACAAATAGCTGTTCAATCAGCATGATGCTATACACGCAAGCATACAACAAGCTGTTTTCAAGGGTTCAGATAGAAGCACACAAAACAAAGTGTGGAAAATTATTTCCTCTTGTCCACCTTCTCAGTGATAAACAGAGCCAAGTATCACAAACAAGAATACTTGTACCTCAAAAACATTCTCATCAACCATTTAAAGCAATACGTGGAAACTCAAAATGAAAAATTGAGCCCCTTTTGTTTGCAAGACATGAGTACCGTTACAAATAGCTGTCCAATCAGCATGATACTGTACATGCAAGCATACAACAAGCCGTTTTGAAAGGTTCAGATAGAAGCACACAAAACAAAGCGTGGAGAATTATTTCCTCTTGTTCACCGTCTGAGTGATAAACACTGCCAAGTATCACAGACAAGCATTCTTGTGCCGCAAAAACACTCTAATGAACCATTTCAAGCAATACGTAAAAACTCAAAATGAAAAATCCAGCCCCTTTTGTTTGCAAGGCTTGAGTACCGTTGCAAATAGCTGTCCAATCAGCATGATGCTGTACATGCAAGCATACAACAAGCCGTTTTGAAAGGTTCAGATAGAAGCGCACCAAACATAGCGTGGAGAATTATTTCCTCTTGTCCACCTTCTGAGTGATAAACACTGCCAAGTATCACAGACAAGAATTTTCGTGCCACAATAACATTCTCATCAACCATTTAAAGCAATACGCGTTAACTCAAAATGAAAAATTGAGCCCCTTTAGTTTGCAAGACATGAGTACCGTTGCAATTAGCTGTCCAATTGGCATGGTGCCATACATGCAAGCATACAACAAGCCGTTTTGAAAGGTTCAGATAGAAGTGCACAAAACAAAGGGTGTAGAATTATTTCCTCTTGTCCACCTTCTGAGTGATAAACACTGCCATGTATCACAGACGTGCATTCTTGTGCCACAAACACACTCTCATGAACCATTTCAAGCAATACCTAGAAACTCAAAATGAAAAATTGAGCCCCTTTTATTTGCAAGACATGAGTACCGTTACAAATAGCTGTCCAATCAGCATGATGCTATACATGCAAGCATACAACAAGCCGTTTTGAAAGGTTCAGACAGAAGTGCACAAAACAAAGCATGGAGAATTATTTCCTCTTGTCCACCTTCTGAGTGATAAACACTGCCATGTATCACAGACAAGCATTCTTGTGCCACAAAAACACTCTCATCAACCATTTCAAGCAATACCTGGAAACTCAAAATGAAAAATTGAGCCCCTTTTGTTTGCAAGACATGAGTATCATTGCGAATAGCTGTCCAATGGGCATGATGCTGTACATGCAAGCAGATAACAAGACGTTTTGAAAGGTTCAGATGGAAGCGCACAAAAGAAAGCGTGGAGAATTATTTCCTCTTGTCCACATTCTGAGTGATAAACACAGCCAAGTATCACAGACAAGCATTCTTGTGCCACAAAAACACTCTCATGAACCATTTCAAGCAATACATGGAAACTCAAAATGAAAAATTGAGCCCCTTTTATTTGCAAGACAAGAGTACTGTTACAAATAGCTGACCAATGGGGATGATGCTGTACATGCAAGCATACAACAAGCCGTTTTGAAAGGTTCAGTTGGAAGCACACAAAACAAAGCGTGGAGAAATATTTGCTAATGTACACCTTCTCTCTGATAGCCCAGCCAAGTATCAGGAAGAGGAACGCTTGTGCCACTAAACACTCTTGTCAGCCTTTTCAAGTAATGCATGGAAGCTCAAAACAACAACTTGAGTCACTCTTGTTTGCAAGACATGAGTATCGTGACCATTAGCTGTTGAGTTGGAATGATGTGGTATATGAATGCGTACAACAAGAAGTTTTCAAAGGTTCAGATGAAACCACAAGAAAAAAAATCTTGAGAACTATTTGCTCCTATTTAGCTTTTGAGCAATAAACACAGCCAAGTATTTTCACGAGCAACCAAGCTTGTGCCACCCAAACACTTATTGAACTATTTAAAGTAATGTGTTGAAAGTTAAACTGAATATTTGAATCAATTTTGTTGTAAGACAGGAGTAGCATTAGAAATACTTAGTTGGCCAGTGGTGAAGATACTTTCATGCAGACGTACAATAAGCTGTTTTCAAAGGCTCAGATAGAAGCACACCAAACGAAATTTTGATAATTATTTGCTCTTATTCTGATTCTGAGGAATAAACACAGTAAAGTACCGCTCACAAGTGAGCAAGCTTGTGCAAAGCCAACCAAACTCTCAGATCGACCGTTTCGAGCAGTGCATGGAAAATTGATCTGAATATTGGATGTAGTTTTGTTTTAACAACACCAGTATTGCAAAACCTTTTTAATGTGTTTGTATGTAATTATTTTGTACTTGTACAGATTAAAGACTTCATCGATATCTTTCAGTGTGTGTGTTTAGACCAGAGAGCGCAATTGCTATGTCATAACAGAGACGCCTTGCCCCTCGACTGTGTCGTGTGCACTTTTTCCTCGAGGTCCAAGCTTCGTAGAGCTCATTCGCACTCTTCCTTGGTAGTCCTGCATGGCCCCTTGTGCTTTGTGCCTTGGTGCAATGACAGAGCACGTGAGCGAGGCTTGGTCTATCTCTCCTGAATATAAGGATTAATTGTCTTTTATCTTCTTGTGTATGTTCATATAATAGAAAATTACTCACTCACTATTTCCTGTTAGAGATTTCTCATAGAAAGATTATTCATTGCACAAATACAACATTTAAAATATTGTTTTTTTTCATAAATTGAACAGCAATATTTGTGCAAATATAACGCGTGTACAACTAAGGTGATCAAATGAAATGAAGTACTTTGGTAATTATCTTATATACTTATCTGGTATACTTTTGCACATATTTGCATCTCATGATATGAACTAGTTAAAATTGGTTATTTCTTGAGGTTGTGTACAGCCAACTAATGGAGCTGAAATCTGAGTATTTTAGACCTTTCAACACAAAAACAAGAAAAATTTTATGCATGCCTAGGTCTAATAAGTTTACTGATGTACTACATTGACTATCAAGGTTGACATTGAGCCCTATCAAGTCCTATGTATGGCCCCCATTCAGCCCCATTAGCTCCTATATTGTGCTAGATGAGAGTCCTACATACCAAACCCATAATGCCTATATAGCTCCTACATACCCCTATATGTCTTGCCCAGGTCCCATTCAGCTCCTACATACCACCATATAGCTCCTGTATAAGACCCATCTACCCCCATTTGGTTCCTGTACAGCTCCTTTATTAGCTCCTGTAACCCCTGTATTGAAGCATACGGATCCTGTATGGAATTATATAGGTTTTTTTCAGTAGGGAAACCTGTCTCGCCATCAGCATTACGCCCGATGCGTATCGTCTGGACTCCTGGGCACGCCTCTCTTCATAATAATGAACGCGTTCTTGTGGTTGCCCGAGGTTTGACCAGCCGGGAACCACTGGAAGAGCTGTCCAACTCAGATAATGCTCAAACACAGCTACTAGACTAAAACAGGACGCTGGATTACTATGAACAGCGCCCCTATACATATCCTCATTATTCACTTAACACAGCAAAATACCGCACCCCTCATCGTCGGTGACAGCCGAGCTAGCAGCGATTGATGTCGCCCTTCAGTACGTACAAGAAGGTTTACCAGCATCGAAGATTGTCATCCTCACCGACTTTCGTGGTGCCGTTAGCAGACTCACCAGCAAGGAGACGAACAGCCGTATTTTGAGCCACATACTTGTATTCATTATTATATTCTGTCACGTGGGGTATGCCTAGCTGCACAGTGGTTACCTTCGCACGTGGGTATTGTGGGCAATGAAGAAGCGGATCGCCTTGCTTCGTCATGCAACCATGATGACTGTGACTGTCCGAGAGTTCTATGGACGATGGACAACGCTGGTATGCTATTACGCCGATACCTTCTAAAGCAGCACCCAGACTAACGTGTGGCGAATGGATCGTTCCCTCCCCGTGTTCATGGCCATGGCTTGTCTCGTAGTTCCTGAGCGCTGTTGTGCAAACTCAGAGTGGGCTCTGTGCTGGTGCGTGAACGATTACACCGTCAAGGGCGTGTGGACAGCCCGTTGTGCGCAGCTTGTCGCTCCTGCGAAACACTTGATCATCTATCCTGTCCCACACTTTCTACGCAGCGGTCTTTGCTGAATAAGGAATATAAATTCCTAGGACTGAAGTGCGCGACCCTAGACAACTAACTGTTATGGAGTAGTAGTGCTTTCTGACGCGACCAGGCCCACCGAGCTCTCCTTACATTTATGAACCAAATGGACCTGGCCACCCGTTCATAGACAGTCTTTTTTATTCTTTTTTATTATTTTTATTTATTTTTACTCACACTTGCCAAAGTCTACGTCATTTTTTTTTCTCTCTTCCTCATCTTTCCCTTTCTCTCATCTAATCTTTGTTTCCTCTGTCTCTTCCCTTCCCTCGAAAGAGTGTGCAGGCGTTGTGCCCCTCCAGGTGGCAGTCGCCAGCTTGCTCTCTCTCTCTTTCCTCTGTGTCCTTGTGTATCCATGTATGCAAATCAAGTAACAATAATAATAAATGTGAGGAATAATTTTTGTTCCTTTGAAGTTTGGCGACCTGACCATCACGGGCCTGACTGACGTGCGTGGCCACCCCGCTGCCATTGCTGCCATCAAGACTTCGGTTGAAGCCTCTGGACACTGCCGTCCATTACGCTCTGTGGGTGTTGCTGGCCCAGGAGAGTAATGATGGATTTATCGAATGCGTAAGGCTAGCTACGCCGCATATTCACATAATCGGCCATTGCCATGTAAAAATTCAAGGAAAATGACTGTACAAGGGTACAAAAATGCAAGTCGGAGGTGAAGTAGAGGAAGATTGGAAGAATCTAAATAAATGCGTGACGGTAAACTACGTTTGATGAAACACTATATTTGGTGCAGTCGATGACAGGTTCCGGAAGACGCGGAAAATCTTCTACCTCACACAGCAGGATGGCCACCCCCTTATTGCAGGGTACGAACTGTACGGCGATAACTGTTGCGCGCCAGAAGCGATGACGACAACAAGCCAAATCGAGTCTATCGCCACCAGCGCCCGACAACCAATCAGTGGCGTCATCACCAGAAGTTCTGTAAAAGAATATTATACCACACGCAGAGTTAGAAACTTGAAAAAAAAACTTCACGGCAAAATGTCAAGCCATTCCGACGCAATCGTCAATACGACAATGTTGTCGAACGTGCTTATTCAGTTTACTATGTTGCGAAAAATAGAGCTGCGGCAGACACAAGCACTCTTAACGATGCTGACATCATCTAAAATTAGTCATATAACATTAAACCCAGACACTTTTGATGGTAGTTCAAGTGTGGATTATGTGTTGAAAGCATTTGAGTGTGCATGCGAGCAGAATCTCTGGTAGAGATTGCGACAAAATACGAAATATGTTGGCATGCATTTCTTGTTGGCATACCAAAAATATGTTGGCATGAACAATGACGGTTTAGCTTGCAGTTTGCTGAACACAAACACGATGCATGGTGATTGATGGAAGAACAGCTTTGTCAGTGCGTTCTAAAAAAGTGCAGTTCTAAAAAAAGTGCAGTTTTAAAAAAGTGCAGCCCAGTGGAATGCGGGGAGCCATCAAAGAGGATACGTGGTGTTGATGATTCGTCTCGTTGCTTGGTGGAAACCATAGTGAAAACGTGAATTCACGCGCAAGTCTTCGATGATTACTGGCTGCATCGGTCCGCGAAAGTGGTATGGCTTCTTCTCATGTTCCTTCAAGAGCTGCCCGCACGGCAGTATAGGCCTGTTCATTCCCTATGACGCCGCAGTGACTTCCTAGCCACTGAAACGTCACATGATGCCCCTTCTCGTGTGAAGTGTAGAGAAGGCACCGAACTTCAAAAACAAGCTGTTCTTACGGCCCGCGACGCAGTGTTGAGAGCACAGATTGTAGGGCAGCCTTTGAGTCGCTGAAAATTGACCATTGTTGCTGTAGTTCCTGATTGACCACACAAAGTGCAGCGCGCAAATCAGCTAGTTTCGCTTCTGTAGATGCTGTGGAGTGGTCAGTCCTAAAGCTTATGGTAACACCTCTTGCTGGGACAACTACTGCACCTGACGAACACTGGCGGTTCGTGGAGCAATTGATATATATATGTACACTGTCTGAATATTTCTCGTGTAAAAGAAGAAGAGACCGTTATTTATGCGCGGGCGATGAAAGCTCAGATTTTGATCGGATCCCTGGTAGACTAAGATGCAGTGTGGTTAGAATAAGGCACCAAGGGGGTATCGATACTTTAAATGCAGGAGTGAAGCCCGAGGGTATCATGTGAATGTTTTTCATTTAACTGTATGTGATTTTTCATCCATTTCTGCATTGACCCTTGTAGGGTTAACCCTTCTAATAGGCAAACGAGGGTGCTGAGTTTCTGTTCCAGTCGCCATCTGCGTCTCATGTTTGAGACAGTCGAGCAGCAGGTGACACACATCCTCGTCACCTTGGGCGCACGAACATAAATGTTTAGAATGGTGCAGGCTGAATACAAAGTAAGTCCTTTGTGTGAGCAGTTGCTAGTCTTAGCCGATGTATGAGAGTCGCAAATATAGTTTTTTAACCTGTACTAATAGTGCACAACACAAGCATCGAGCATTCCACCTGTATTGAAGTACGTCGACAGAGTTGAAAATGCGACCGCTGACCCGCGGTCTTTGCTCCAGCGTGGCTTACAGGGACACATATTTGAGGAAGCATAGGGTTTTCATTCTTTATATTTGATATGTGTTTATATGAGATGCTGTAGGAGGGGGGTGAAATGTTTTTACGCATGGCTGTCAATGCATGCTCCTGAATTCATTCACCAGTATGTGGAATGAAAATGTTTTTTTTTACTTTATTATCCAGATGCTCAGATTTATTGATTTTTATAGACGCTATCACTGACATCTTCCATATAAACTGCGCGGAAATTAGTAACACAATTTAAACTTTCCGACTCCTATTTTCTCAAATATAGTCTCATGAAGTTACAAATTTGATAGGAGACATAATGCCACTGATCGCGTTCATCAGTGTTACGTAATGCTTTGCAGAAAAATAGACACTAGAAGCTAATCGATGAAACACAATTAGCAAAAAATATACCAAAAATTTCTATATGGCACCCGCGCGGTCTACAATTCACAATAATAGTCATGAATTCTGGAAAAAAGAAAAAAAAACGTGGCGAGCGCAGTGAATATAGGTACACCTTAAAACCTAAAAAAATAACAGCATATCCACGGAGTCAAGGATGATGTGTGGGCGAAGCTACGGAGGGAATCTTCTGTAAACCGGAGATCCTCCATGTAATTCGCCGAGTCGATCATCATCTAGAAACGTGGGGAACGCTGTGTGTGTATGCCGTGCCGCATGGGCCCCCCGCTCTCGTACGGCAGGATCTTGGCAGCGAACGAATTTTGTTACAACGCTCCCCATAGCCTAGGTCGCCGCACTAAATCGAAAGATTGGCTTCCACCAATGACAGGCGTCATATTAGACGTCATTTCTACTATAACATCTCGCATCTTTCATTATCAACTACAGGTACCGCCATCTAGTGAACAATCCAAGTGATGTCATGTAGTTTTTTTACATGGCCTCCGAGATTGCGGGTGCGCCGCGTTGTTCTCTCCGGCCGTTCCAATTACCGCACTGCCCAGCAAAACCAGCGAATCTCGCCTCACGTGCCCGGCTACTGCTAGATGGCGCGTTTAATGGGGGTTCCCCGAGCAGCAGAAACAACGGCAGAAAGCAGAGCGTGCGAGATGTCAGCGTGCGTATCTTTTCTTTTTCTCGCGTGTGAGCAAAAAATTAACACCAACAAATCTTTTGGCTGCACTGAGGGCAAGTATTTTTTCTGTTGCTGCTTTTATTTTGGTCAAGTCGGCGACTAAAAGCATGGCAGCTGCTAAATTTTTCTTGTATAGATCATTGTAAGGAAGCATTGTGTCGCCTGTGACAGAAGCATTTTTGCACTTGTCCTTTCTGGAGACGCTTATATAAGCGAAATCTGGGCTAATTGTCGTCATTGAATTACCTTGCCTTCCTATCGTTTGTGGTGTACACGTATCCTGAAGGAGAACGGCCACCAGCGTGGGTCCGGTCTTAGCGGGCCGCAGGGCACGCGTTAACCGTCGCCTTGGCGAGAACACGATATTGCTCAAAGTCGCAACACTTTATTGTGGCAACACCAAACGCAGTACAGCCCGTTGCAAAAAGGCGCGGTGGGACAGCAAGTAGGCTTATACACGCCACGGGCACAAAGAACTACACAGGGTGCCACGAGCACGTCTCCGCGGTAAAGGTGATCCACGGAGACACCGGGACCAAGGCCCGGTTGCTCGAGCGAGGGCAAAGGCGCTCGCGTTGGCTTCGAAGGGAGACGGGTCGGCGTAGCTAGGCCACGCACTAGGAAACCGTACCACCCCTCGGCCGTGCGTACGCAGCGGGGCAACAAAAGGTGAGCGTTCGCCTCGGGCGCGAGGCGCCGTCAGCGAAGTCCGACGAGCCCCTAACAACGGGAGTCGACGGACGGAAAAGATTGCGTGCTCACCGTTTGCTGTCCCGGAGAGTACTGCCTGCCCCTGACGCAGCGCGCGAAAACCTCGAGGCCCCCCGCGCGGCGCCACAGTCAACATCCACTACCGGGTGAGGGAGTTAAAAGCCACTCCGCCCTTTCCAGCGCGGCAGACAGCAAAGCAGGGCAGACATGTCGGGACATGAGAACGGCATAAAAGGCGGGAAAGCCCGCGCAAAGGCAGCGGGCCAGCCTCAATTCTGACACGTTAGAGGTCTTATTACTATTTTATTGCGTATAGATATTTATCAGGTGGTCTACCGAATTCCACCTATGCTCTAGATAATGAAGTGCCGTGATTGTGCCGCATATTATTGTGATAACTAGTTTTTCCGGATTATTGTGAAAAGCTACGTTAGCCGACCTACATTTACTCCCCACGTCCTTCACAATGAAAATGCTTGAGTTATCATCGTTCCGTTTTTTTTTGTCATCTGTCTTTTATGTTTTGGTAGCACAACGTCATTATCAGTATCGTGTTCATTTACAGTAATCTCGACTGCATTCAAATCAAAAGAACGCATATGTGGGCGAATGGCGTCTTTCAGAAAACCAAGTATTCGTCGAGATAGACTACTGAAGAACAAAAAAGTATCAATTGTCACTGCTACGCAACGCGCAGCGTTTCATGCCAGATACATAAAACTCGGAACGCGTGCGGCGTTCTTCTGCAACAAGCGAAACACCTCGATGTTCGTTTTTACATTCCCCGACATATCCACTGAACACCGTAGAACTCGCAGTGCAAATGGCCGACCATAAATGACCAAAGCGTTTCTGTAACCAGACCGTGGTCGTCGCAGAGCCGGTGACGTTCAGTCTAGACGTAATCTAGACCTCCTTTCCGTCACCTGCTTCTGCAGCCCCTCGGGAGGTAGTTGAAAAGAGAAACAGGGGAAGCCTCGCGGACGTGTGCGAAGCGTTGTACGCTTTGAGAGCACGACTTTGGCGCCAGACTTGACGGCGCCGGCACGTTTCGAGGAGAGAGCAAGACAGTTACTTATGCTGAGCGCCGAGTTTGGTCGGCTCAGCGACCGTTTCTCTAGAGCAGGTAGTATTTCTTACTGATGCGCTCATGCTGCGGCGTTCGCGTGGTTACCTTGCGTGCATGCGTCGTTGGCCATCTGCATAGAGGAGAGACGATTTTGGAGTGGAAGTCAAAATTAATGTTTGATTCAATAGTAGCGATCTATTAATTAATCGCCGGCTGGTTACGGTTTATACAATTGATGCTATGTCAATGCTTTAGTTTTTTTTCTGTTAGAGAAAGTGACGTCAAGTCTTCCATGGTCATAAGGGTTGCAGCCCAAGCACGAAGGTGCTAGAAAAAGCGTGAAACGAAAGACGAGGCAAGGAAAGCAAAGAGGACAACACGAGCGCTGACTACGAGAGAGAGAGAGAGGAAACTTTATTAGAGCTTGGCCGGCAGCTTGGTCTTGGTGGCCTCAGATGGCGGCGCTGAGTCCCTGAACTCGGGCGGCATCTTCGGCCTGCCGGACAGCCCAGAGCTGGTCGTTGAGCTCCGAGCTTCTGAGCGCCGCCTCCCAGCGGCGGCGTCGCCGACGGAGAAGGTCCCCCGCGGCTCCCGCAGACGGGACGGCGGCGGGAACGAGTGAGCTCGAGGCTTCCTGTTGCCTGGTATTGGCAGCCGCCATAGGCGCATCGCGAACGGCGGCCGTTTCTCGACCATTGTTACCGGCGCATTCCCAGAGCATGTGGCGCAGCGTTGCTCTGTGCCCGCATGCTTTACATAGATCTGTAATGTGTAAGTGCGGGTAGCAGTGGCGTAAGACGACCGGGCTGGGGTAAGAGTGGGTTTGTAGTAAGCGATAGCTTACGGCATCGTGTCTGTTTAATTTGTCATGCGGTGGCGGGAACTTTCGCCTTTCCAGTCTGTAGTGTTGCGTAATATCTCGGAACGTGATGAGACGATCACCCCACGACCGTTGTGGTCTGTGTTGTCGCTGCGTGTCTGTCGAAGTGTCTCGATCCGGCAGATCAGAAGCCCCGTTCTCGGGAGCGGAGGCGGCGGCCACGGAATGTGCCACGGCTCGGCGAGTGAGACCTCGAGCCGCGGCGTGGGCCGCCTCGTTGCCCGGAAGCGGGACATCGGTGTGTGCCGGGGTCCAAAGGAGGAAGACTGTTAAATTTTGTTGTGGCGATCGCGACGCTGAGTCACCATCACCGCACATCTTAAGGATGCGGGCCGCTTCCCGCGAGACGCGGCCGCGCGCGAAGCCGCGGATTGCTGCCTGCGAGTCGCTGATTACGATCGTAGCGTTCGGCACCGTGGCGATTGCTAGGGCTATCGCGGCTTCTTCGGCCGCCTCCGTATGTCCCGTGGTCACCGTGGCGCTCGCGAGGCATTTGCCCGCACGGTCAACGACCGCAGCGGCGTGTGCGTGTCTCCCGTCCCCATATCTCGCGGCATCTACGTACACAACTTCGTCGCTAGTGCCGTACTTCTTTTGAAGGTCTCTAGCTCGCTGGTTACGGCGCCCGACGTGGTGCGTCGGGTGCATATTCTTAGGAAGCGGCGGAACAATTAGGCGGTCGCGAACCGAGGCAGGAACATCCGCTTTTTCTCCCTGCTGAGTGTGGTACCGGATGCCAAGTGACTCGAGGATGTGTCGACCCGTCTTAGACCCCGACAAGCGTTCGTTTTGCGAAACGACATGGGCCTCAATTAACTCGTCGAGTGAGTTGTGCAGTCCAAGTTCTAGTAACTTTTCAGTGCTCGCATTCAGTGGAACTCCAATTGCTCTCTTGAAAGCCTTTCGTATTATACATTCGATTTTGTTTTTTTCTGAGCCTAGCAATTTGAGGTAGGGGGCAACGTATGTTATACTGCTTATTGCGTACGCCTGCACTAGACGGATCGCGCAGTGTTCGCGCATACCAGTACGTCTGTTCGTGATACGACGTAGCAGTCGGATCGTGTCGTCTACCGAACGACGTAGTCTTCGCACCGTCTCACCATTATGGCCGTTTGCCTGCAGGTGTAACCCCAGAATTCTAATTTTGTCTACGTGTGGAATGGGAGTGCCATCTGCCAATAGAACGCTTATTTTGTAGCACTCCCTTTCCTCGTCGCGCGGGGTTTTGCGACCTCTACTTGTAGGTTTGTAGATTAGAAGTTCCGACTTGGTTGCCGAGCATTCGAGGCCCGTTCCTCGCAAGTACTCCTGAACTTCGTCTACACCTGCCTGGAGCGTACGCTCGACGTGACCATCACAACCTCCGCCGGGAACCCAGAGGGTGATGTCATCCGCGTAGATACTGTGATACAATCCTTGTATGCCTAATAATTTCTCGGGTAGCCCAATTAGAACTAAATTAAAGAGTAATGGCGAAATTACGGAGCCTTGTGGCGTGCCCCTCGAGCCCATCTCAAATTCTTGCAGTTCCACATCTCCAACGACGACGCGTACGCGTCTGCCGGCAAGGAAGTCACGTATGTAATTATATGTTTTTTGTCCTAGTCCTAATGTTTGAACTCTGTTTAAAATTGCTTCGTGTTTAACGCTGTCGAAGGCCTTTTTAATATCTAGGCCAAGGATCGCCTTGGTTGAGCTGGTAATGTCATCAACAATGTGGTGCTTCAGCTGAAGCAACGCGTCTTGTGCGGAGAGATTGCGGCGGAATCCTAGCATGGTGTGCGGAAATACATCGCAGACTTCGAGAAAGTCAGTCACGCGTTTGAG
This sequence comes from Rhipicephalus microplus, assembly GCF_043290135.1. Classification (NCBI taxonomy): domain Eukaryota; kingdom Metazoa; phylum Arthropoda; class Arachnida; order Ixodida; family Ixodidae; genus Rhipicephalus; species Rhipicephalus microplus. The sequence goes on from NW_027464588.1 coordinate 18,283,536, forward strand.
GACTGCGTGCTCCAGAACTTTTCCTACACAAGACGTGAGCGAAATTGGCCTTAGATTATCAAGCGCAACCTGCTAGCCCGGTTTAGGAATCATGATAACTCGAGCTCTTTTCCATGCTTCAGGAAGGGAACCGCGTTGCCAGCACTCGTTGACATAAGTCACAAATCGGGAGATTGACTCGTCATCTAAGTTGCGGAGAGCCTTGTTCGAAACCCGGTCCAGGCCGGGCGCCGATCGGGTGTTTAGTTCAAAAAGGACTGCCCGAATTTCCGCTTCGCTAAATTCGGCGTCTAGTTGCTCATTAGCAACGCCGTCATAATCTGGGTGTTGGACGCTCTCTGCCGACTTAAAGTAACGGTCACGTATTGCACCGAGCAGGTCATCGCCTTTATGATCGTTCACAAGTCTCCGAGTTTTATGGCCTTGAGCGGCACGAGTATCTTCCGGATCCAATAGGTGCCGGAAAAGGCGCCAAGCACTCGCCCCGCGCATCTGTCGCTCGAGGCCGTTGCACAGGTCTTCCCATTGTGACCTACAGACTTGGAACGCATGTTCCTCAATTTCTCTGTCTAACCGTGCTATGCGTTTTCTCAACGCCCGGTTATGTCTTTGGCGCTTCCACCTCTTGAGTAGGGCTTGCTTTGCTTCCCACATGTGTAGGAGCCTGCTGTCGATTACTTCGAGCTTCGCTTCGGGCGGGATGTGGCACGTTACCGCGTCTACGTCCCGATGGAGCGTCGCGGTCCACTCGTCTATATCCGTGATCGGCTCGTCGCCTCGCCCGCCTTCTGCTCGCTGTTTGCGGAACGCGTCCCACTGCACTAATTTGAGTTTACGGCCTGTGCTTTCAGAGTATGTTCTACGAACGCTCAGGCCCGTGTCTACCCGCTGACTACGAACTGATTTTATTTTTCGCGGCACACATGATAATATATACAACAGGCAACCTTTTAACAGCAAACGTGAGCAAAGTGACATATGCTGGGGGCTTAAGTTGTCGGTAAAAAGAAAGAAGGCACAATAATAAAATGGCTAACCCCTATCTAAAAGCGCGATCTTTTTGTTATGCAAGGCCACCGAAGGCTGGCTCACGGATTTGTCACCACGTTTTCTAATATGATATGCCTCAGCTATTTCACGGGTTAATTTGCCCACATGGCGTACCAGTGCCCTCACGCCCGGAAATCGAGGCTGGCACCCGCAGCTTTTACAGTGCAACACAAGGTTTGAACTTATTCCTTTGCATAAATCATTCATATGCTCTCCCTACCTTTTATCAATGCACCGCCCAGTTTGGCCTATATAACAACGACCACACGTTAAAGGAAGCATGTAGACAATATCAACTGGACGCTTTATAAATTTATTTATAGAGTGTGCACTGCCCTCGTTACAATGTGTTTTACGGCGCATGTGCAACTTTTTGTAGTGATTCCACTGAGGCACTCCTCCGTCATTCTGCAAATCTGGTCTACTTTGAACGGGGCTGATAAAACTACATCCCCACAATATCTCGAACCTACCTATTTCAAACCATGAGATATATTGTGGAAGTATGGATTGACAGCAACTCTTTTTTGCTCTTTTTTTCGACCTGCCTTTTCTTGTTTTTGTTTGATTTTCTGCAGAAAAGTTTCGCACACTGAAGAAAAAACAAATTTTGGAAATCTCTCTGACAGAAATCTGTTAATCTTCATTGTTACGCTATCAGTTATCTTCTGTAGGCAAGATTTAGATAAGCCAGCACTTACAGCCGATGAAGCGATAGCTCTCTTGACCAGTTTCGTGTGGCATGAAGCATAGGTCAACAAGGGTTTTACACTTTGCGGTCGGTATTCCCAGCATACGTGATTTGAAAACAATGTAATAATATTATCTTACAACCTCAACGATCCTTGTTGGGGAACTTCGCAAGTGAACTCTAGCCCACCCCTATGTGTTTTAGAAAGTTATGGAAGGCTGCAGCAAAATTAAATAGTCGTCGACATATCTGAAGGCAGTTTGTACCAAATCTACGAGCTTTTTTTGAGGATCGTGTCAATCTTGGCAAGAAAAATGTCACTCAGAACCGGGGCGACCCTTGACCCAATCAGACTCTCTTACGTTGTCTATAAAGAGAGCCGCCCCACGAAACAAAATTGGACCTTCGTGCTTGCACACCTTCGTGCTTGCGCTGCAACCCTTATTACCATGGAATTTAACCAACTAGCTCAAATGTTTGGTGCAGAAGATTGAGGCGCAAAAAACATATCGTGAAGCAGGAAGAGCAGAAGCTCTTCCTGCTTCACGATATGTTTTTTGCGCCTCAGACTTCTGCACCAAGTATGCACCAACTAGGCCAAAAAACAAGTCCTTTTAGCCCAAATAGCCGTTCTACACCACGTCTTGTTTCTTCCTTTCAACTTCAGGAAAATGTCATAATGATGCGTGCCCTCCTGCACATTAAATGAAAAGAAAAACTTGGACAGAACATGCCAGCATGCACAGTGGCAGCGTCAATGGCGCCGCCGACGCTTGATTTGCAGTCTAGGGTGATTAGAAAATGCTACACATTTAAAAAAACACACAACCCACTCCACAAGCGAAATCAGAATGCCGTAGTCTGCGCTCACGGCTTGCATGTAAAAAAATGGCAGCATCTCTACGGAGTGAATGATGGAGAGTGGGGCGAAGCATTCATCCGTCCATTCGCTCTTGCTTCCGTCTACCCATGCGTGCGTCTGTGTGGCCGCCCATGCGTCCATCCGCCCGCCCGTGCATGCGTCTGTTCGTGCGTCCGCACGTTCATCTGTGGGTAGGTCCCTGCTCTCGTCCATGCATCCGCCCCTGCGTCCATCCATGCGTCCATCCGTCCGTGCAGCCATCCGTGCATCCGTCCATGCATCTGTCTGTGTGTCCGTTCGTCCACCTGTTCAACACTCCAACTACCACCATCTCTCATCTTTTCATCATATATTCCTCATATAGAAGCACCGCCATCCAGCGGACATTCCAAGGACTGAACGAGAGGAGGCACACGCACACTTTCTTGCGGCTTGCGCTTTGTATCTACTTCCCACCTTTAACCATTTCGAGTTCATGGTATATACTTGTTCACTGCATTCATGGCACTGCGGCCCAACGCTCGCTAAACTTTTCTAAAGCCTAGGAGGTTACGCCCAGCGAGTATAACGTAGCAACCCTTTCTTGTAAGATAGGGCTCAATGTACATTCCAATGGCTGCTAAGGGGGAATGAAAGACAGGAGAATTCGGCTTTTAGTTAAGGCGTACACTGCGAATTTTTTATTGTTCAACAACGCACAGAATAAATGTCTCACCGGCACTACCTTGGAAGTCAAAATGTAAGACTGGTTACACACTGCGATTAGTACTGCTACTACGAGGGACGAACGGGTGCCGCTATAAGGAGCTTCGGCGTTCCAGTCTTCAACGCGGTCAGCGTTCTGGCGGCGTTGCTGCCGGGTGTCCACTCGCGACTTTGCCAGCCAGTTTTTTGAGGCCTAATCCCATCGTCGTCAGCGCCTGCCGGGATCGTCGTCAGCGCCTGCCGGGACCAGCGAGGATGGCGTCAAGGCCTGCGGCGCTCCCCCTCAAGGAGCACTGCTTCAACTTCACCGTCCCGGAGGGGACGGCATCTGTTGACGAGATCATCGATGGCCTCGAAGACGTCATGGGGAGGGAAGGGGTGCTGTTCGTGCAACACCTTGGAGCTTCGAAGTTCCTAATTGTGGCTCGGTCGGCTGCACAAGCAACCAATTTGGTGGTAAACCAAGGATTCAAGTTACAAGGTCACAAGGTACAAGTTGAAGCAGTCGGGGCGCACAGCGTACAAGTCAGTGTGTTCCGCCTCCCGCCGTACGTGTCAGATGACGCAGTTAATTCAGCTATTCAGCCATACAGAAAAATGAAGGGTATCACATTTGTTACCTTTCAAAGGCATCAATCAACGTACACTGGTACCCGCATCGTCCAAATTGAGATGGCCAAGCCCACCCCTAACTTCCTACCAATTAAAGATCACCGCGTGATCTCGAGTATCGCGGTATGCGCAGAGTGTGCGCAGGGTGCAGCAGAGAAGGTCCTGTTGCGGCTACTTGCACAACACCCTTCTGTCAACGACGTGGCACCTTCGGCCATACATCTGAGGATTGTGTGTCCAAGTGTAAGCGCTGTAATGGGGACCACGCGACGAAAGATTGCTTCTGTCCCAATTCATACGCAGACACAGCGCAGAGCACCTCACAGTCACTGAAAAAATTGCCAGAACTTGGAGAGTCTGCTTTGAAGAGAACAACCCAAATTGCAACCTCCAGACACATGAAAGTTTTGCAATTCAAAACCAAGCCACGGCAACAGAAGATTCCAGATTATTGGTATGAAGACAGCGCAACTGACACAGAATTTTATGACGCCAGGACAGAAGATGCCAGCGGCGTTGATGCCGCGTTGCCATGCACAACGAGTGACAACCACGTTTCTGCACTGACTGGGGACACCGCAGCGTTGTCATCTCCGACAACGTCGTCAGAGGAGCCCAGCAACGCTGTGGAGCGCCGAGTTCGTCTGCTACGTCTTCATCAGTGGAACTCAAGGTCACAGAAAACGAAAAATCCTCGAACGCATCACCACTGGAGGAAGCGGCTCAAGCATTTCGGGGCGCTGGCCAAACGGGAAAATTGCTCCGACCTTCGGAGGCAACAAGTGCAAGTGACGAGCTCCACGAACGGCTACCTGTGGGCCTGGAAGGTAGCGTGAAGACGACGCCCATGAAAGAAATAATGACCACGTCTTGAAGGAAACCTAAAACGCCTCGCACACACACTGTACAGGCCCAAGAAGAAGCGTCCGACAAGACATCTAGACATCGTAGGAACCGCTCACCATCACGAAAATTAAAGAGTGACAGATTTCCGCAAGTCTCGCGATCAGTATCTTTGTCTCCTGAAATACGTGTTCTCCCGACAAGTTGTATAGAGCCACAAACTCTCAGCGTCACACCAAGCCTGGTAGTTCAAGCAGTGGAAGTGATGTCACCACATCCGGAACATCCGAAAAGCCCCTAGTGGATTCGCCGAACCGAGATCGATCACCTGATGCGGGTGAGGACTCAATGTTTTTTTTCAATTTGTGCTGCACACAACCATTCTTTCCGCTTCCTGTTGCCTGTACCATTGCTATGCTTGCTTCCCAGCCGTACAACCACTATGCATTTGTTGTCTCAGATGCATGCAAACTGTTTAGCATTTTATATGTTACTGTCATTCACAATGGAGCCTTCATGTGCCAATATGTGAGTGCTATGCTGTGGCGACTATGCCCTGTTATAGTAATTGAATCATTGGAGTTACTTTGCATGCTGCGTGTACTCGTTCTGTTATCATTGGGGTTGCTTACTGGGTCGATTCTGTCTTTGCGCGTGAGTAAATCTCAGCAGCAGTCCTTCGAGTGTCATCACGTTGACTACATCTACTGCCGCTTGACACAGGAGAGGCCATGCCATTCCCTTACACATTGCTGTTTAAAAAAAAAACTATTGTTTTGTTTCCCCCAAAATTTATTTTAAATGGATAGGCTATCTTTCATGACTTTCAATGTTCGTGGATTCAAAGATGTTGTAAAACAACAGGAGATAATGAACCTTGTGCGCTCGCTCGGGGTCGACGTTCTTTTCTGCAAGAGACCAACTATCGAACACGGCAAGACGTCATGGCCTTCCATGCTAGATTTTAGGTTGAAGCCTTCTTCTCCTTATCGCAGACGAAGTCGCGTGGCACTGGTGTCGTGTTTCTCAATCCGAGGTTCAGGCGGGGGGCACATTGCCTCTTCGATAATGAAGGCCGTGTTATTGTGGTGGACATGTAGATAAACGACCAGAAAATCCGATTCACCAACTTTTACGCGCCCGTGAATAGGTCTCTTGCCAATGACTTTTTTAGAGGTGCCAGGTCATTCCTGCTAAATTCAGCACCGTGCGTGTTGTTTGGTGTTTTCAACTGTGTTTTGGACTCAATTTGAGATGTCAGAGGCCCTAGTCAAAGACAAAGCACATACCATTCGAAAGAGTTGCAGAAAATATGCAGAGTTGAAGCTGGTCGATGCATGGGCAACGCTTCACGAAAACACCTTTGAAGCCACGCGCGTTCAGAGTACTTCTCAGAGCAAGATTGACAGAGTCTATATCCCAAACGAGCTCGTTACAAGTTTAGAGACATGCGATGTCACTTCTTTAGCGGCTGGGCAACGCAAGCTCAGCGACCACATGCCAGTGCTGTTCACCTTGAAGGCTTAGCTAGAAAGGCATTGCTCCAAGTTGTAGCGAATGGATACATCAATTTTAAATGATGAAGTTTGGTACCTGAAATGCGCATTATATCTATGCATCTTTGGAAGACACACTGCCAATAACGCCGACAGCATGGGATCTCTTGAAGGCCAGATGGCGTGTAATTGCGCCGAGGCTGGTAAAATGCGCCATGCACGTCTAACATCACAAATGAATGAAACATTGAGGCGTATTCAAATCTTTGAGCGCACAGGTAATGTAACAGGCGCAATTAAAAAGTACAATGGGGCCAAAAAGGCTAAATACGACTTCTTGTTGAGGGCAAGGTCCGGGGCTTTTAAACGCGGAGAGGAACTGCACCTGCCTACGGATGAACTAGGTAACTTGGCATACGCACAGCGAGTAGGGGTAAGAAAACACCAGCCCAGTATTATCGATGCAGCATGGACAGAGTGTGGGAGCATAGTCACAGATATCAAATCAACCAAGGAAGTCTTTAGGGCGCATTTTGAAAGGCTCTGCTCTGCAGATCATCGCTCCCAAGACGGCAACCAGCATCAAAGAATCGCAGACTTTTGTGAAGGTTTGCCCACGCTTTGTCCCGAGGCGTCTGATATGCTCTGCGCTGAGGCGACGAAAGATGAAGTTAGGCAAGCCTTGAGGAAAATGAACACTAACACGGCTCCAGGTCGAGACCGAATACTGACGGGGTTTTATATAACTTTCTTCGACGTCCTAGGCGACGCACTTACTGACATGGTTAACGGGTTCATTGTTGATGGGCAAAAGCAAAGGTCTTTCAGTGAGGGCCGTGTAGTCTTACTGCCAAAGGAGGGTGTGGATCCTGACGATCCATGGTCATGGAGGCCGATTACCCTCCTTAACACGGACTACAAACTTGTAGCTACGATCCTTGGCTTTAGGCTAAAACCTTTTCTGCCCGATATAGTCTCACCCACGGAAACGTGTGCAGTGCCGAGTAAGTCAATTTTGCAAACACTTACTCTGATAAGAGATTTGTTCTTCTATGCCAACGCCAAAAACGTTACCGGTGCTTTCGTGTCATTGTATCAAGCTAAGGCTTTCAACAGGGTCAAACATGACTACCTCTACTGCGTACTTAAAATGTTTGGTTTGCCTGAGCAGTACTTTCGCTGAATTAAGCTTTTATACACCAACATGACCAGCCGACTTCTCGTCAACGGCGTGGAGACAGCAAACTTTCCAGTGACAAGAGGTTTTTGCCAGGTGTAACCATATCAAGCGTAACCATATCAGTAACCATATCAAGCGTACAGAGGCGCCTCAAGGTCAACGATAAAGAAAAAAACGAGCAACCAAAGACTCCCTAAGTGCGCCATTTCTCCTCCTCTCGAAAGCGTAGTTCGCCGACTAACCTTCTCACATCGTCGGCCGAGCAAGCCCTGAAAGGTTCTCGTGGGAAATGGGCGTGGTGATGCAGAGTTGCGTCATGTGTCGCGGACGGCCCTCGAAAGGTCTCGCGCTTTCCCCAGCCTTCGCTGAGCATCGCGCCGACGGAAATGATGAGAATTTTCTGGAATCTAGCGCGTAGGGTATTTAATCGAGCAGCAGAGATGAGAGATCAGGAGAAGAAGGGATTTCACGCCAGTGTGCGTTGGGTGTTTCCGCCGTGTCTGTCGGCGAAGCCTTTTGTCCTCAGTGACAAAGGAGGAGAAGAAGAAATTTCGCGCCCGTGTGCGCAGGCAGAAGATGAAAATTTTGCGCAAGTGTACGTAGGGTCTTTCCGCCGTGTGGGCGAAGCCTCTTGTCCTCAGTGACAAAGGAGGAGAACTAGAGGATTTCCACCTGAGGGGTGAAGACTGGTGCTACAGGCAGAAGTGTGTGTCTACCACCAGCGAGTGAAGACGCGTGGCAACAGCTGTGCATGGGAAGCCGACGTGTTACCGGCGAAGAAGTTTGGTGCTTGGGGAGCAGCCAATTGAAGACGCGAGGTTTCCTGGAAGAGATACTTCGGGGGCAGTGGAACGACAACAGCGCTGGACTTTGAGCGTGTGATTCTCGGAAGAGTATCATTCAGACTTTTGTTTCAAGGACTTTGGACTGAAAAGGTTTTCAAACTCTTTAGTCTTTAAGTGTCTTGGTTGTTCGATGCATGCGACTGCAATGTAGTGCATATTGTTGTTTGTGTCCGTTGTTTCGAGTGTGGCTGATTGTACTGTGTAGTACTTTGTTTGATTGGTGACATATCGTATTCAACTATTGTCGAGTGTGAGTATATGAGTAAGGTAAAAACGCAGTATACTATACTAATGGGAGACTTTAATGAAAAGGTAGCGAAGAGGCAGGCTGGAGACCAGGCACTAGGAGATTATCGTATCGGTTCTAGGAACGCCAGACGAAAGCTTCTAGTAGAATTCACAGAACGCAATAATTTACGGATTTTGAATACCTTCTACCGAAAACTAGAAAAGCGCAAGTGGACATGGAGAAGCCCTAATGGCGAAAATAAGAACGAAATAGACTTTATAATGAGTGCACACCCAGGCACTGGGCAGGATGTGGAAGTGGTTGGCAAGGTACAATGCAGTGACCATAGAATGGTACGGTCTCGAATCTACCTAGACTTGAAGAAGCAACGACAGAAACTGATACGCAAGAAGCCAATCAATGAGCTAGCACTGTGAGGGAAAATAGAGGAATTCAGAGTCTCACTTCAGAACAGGTACTCGGCTCTTTGTGAGGAAACCAACCTTAGCATAGGTACAATGAATGATAATCTGAGGAGTATCATTATGAAGTGTGCAGTGGAAGTTGCAGGCAGGGTAGTTAGACAGGATACTGACAAGCTTTCCCAGGAAACAAAGAATCTCATTAAGAAGCGTCAAATCATGAAAGTCTCAAGTACAACAAACAAAATAGAACTGGCAGAGCTTTCGAGGTTGATTAATAGGCGTACGCTATGCGATGTAAGAAGGTATAACATGGAGAGAATTGATCATGCTCTGAAAAACGAAGGAAGCGTCAAAGCAGTGAGGAGGAAACTTGGGATAGGCAAAAATCGGATGTATGCACTAGGGACAAAGAAGGCAAAAAACCACCTATATGAAGAGGATCGTTAAAATAGCGGAGGTGTTTTACAGAGATCTGTAAAGTAGCCGAGACAACCACGACCTGAACACTATAAGAACTAGCAGTAATCCAGTGAGACACCCCACCAGTAATGATAGGAGAAGTCGGAAAAGCTTTGGAGAGCATGCAAAGAGGCAAAGCTGCTGGTGAAAATCAGGTAATATCAGATCTGCTGAAAGAGGGAGGACAGAGTGTGTTGGAAAAACTAGCCACCCTGTTTACGAGGTGTCCTCTGACGGGAAGAGTACCAGAGTCTTGGAAGAATGCTAACATCATCTTAATACATAAGAAAGGAGATGACAAAGACTTGAAGAATTACAGAATGATCAGGTTGCTCTCTATAGTATACAAGCTATTTACAAAAGCAATTGCTAACAGAGTAAAGAAAACATTAGAATTCAATCAACCAAAGGAACAAGCAGGATTTCGAACGGGCTACTCAACAATCGACCACATTCATACTTTTGATCGGGTAATTGAGAAATGTTCAGAATATAACCAACCACTATACATAGCCTTCATAGATTACGAGAAGGCGTTCGATTCAGTAGAAATATCGGCCGTCATGCAGACACTGTGGAATCAGGGCGTCGATGAAGTATACATAAACATCCTGTAAGAAATCTACAGAAGATCAACTGCTACCATAGTGATCCATAAAGAGAGCAATAGAATACCAATCAAAAAGGGTGTAAGGCAGGGGGGCGCAATCTCCCCAATGCTATTTACCGCATGCTTACAGGAGGTTTTCAGAAGCCTAGAATGGGAACGGTTAGGAATAAGAGTAATTAGTGAGTACCTTAGGAACCTGCGCTTCGCTGATGACATTGCATTGCTGAGTAACTCAGGGGACCAATTGCATCTCATGATTACGGAGTTAGACAAGGAGAGCAGAAAGGTGGGTCTTAAAATCGATCTGCAGAAAACGAAAGTAATGAACAACAACCTCGAAAGAGAGCAGCTCTTCGAGATAGGTAATAAAGCACTTCAAGTTGCAAAAGACTATGTCGACTTAGGGCAGGTAATAACCGTGGAGCCGAACCACGAGATAGAAGTAAGTGAAAGAATAAGAATGGGGTGGAGCACATTTGGCAAGCACTCTCAAAATATGACACGTAGTTTGCTACTATCCCTTAAGAGGAAGGTATATAACAGCTGTATCTTGCCGGTACTTAGCTGCGGAGCAGAAACCTGGAGACCTGCAAAGAGGGTTCAGCTTATATTGACGACGACGCAGCGAGCAATGGAAAGAAAAATGGTAGGTGTAACCTTGAGAGACAAAAAGAGAGCAGAGTGGATTAGAGATTAAATGGGGGTTAAGGATATCATAGTTGAAATCAAGAAGAGAAAATGGACATGGGCCGCGCAGGTAGCGCTTAGACAGGATAACCGCTGCTCATTATGGGTAACTAACTGGATTCCCAGAGAAGGCAATCGAGTTAGGGGGAGATAGAAGGTTAGGTGGGCAGATAAGATTAGGAAGTTTGCCGGTATACATTGGCAGCAGCAAGCACAGGACCGGGTTAACTGGCGGAACATGGGAAAGACCGTTGTCCTGCAGCGGACGTAGTCAGGCTTATTATTATTATTATTATTATTATTATTACGTTGATGATGATGATTGAATACGTGGATTCCGTCAAAGTCCTCAGGGTATATTTTCAAGATGGGGAGGTGGCCAAAAGAAATTGGGAGGACGCCGTACTGAGAGGCACCCAGATCTTCGCGTATGCCACTGACTTCCATTAGTCACTTCACGCCAAAGTGACGGTGGTGATAACGAAAGCATGCACATATGCTTTTTATATCGGGCACGTTGCACTCATAGCCAAACTTTTTGCGAGCCGCCTTGCGTCACTAGATGGAGCTTTCCTATGGACCTAAAGACACTGAAAGTTCAACAAAAGTTCCTGAATCTCCCAAAAAGTTGTGGAGGACTCAGTCTGCCAGATGTTGCGACATTCACAAAGGCACTTGCAGCTAAAACAGTTCACAAACTGTTTCAAGACAATGAATATGCTGGCCGTAGCTCACTGCTATATTGGACTGGAACTATTGTAGCCGCATTCACGTCGGAAATATACCGGGGACCTCAAGCAGAACACCCACATGACTTTTATAAAGCAGCAGAGGGTCTCAAGTTGTCGGTTGACGGCGAATCCACGGAAGAATATATTGCAAAGGTTGCCCTCGCACGCATTAGCGAAATGTTAATCAGTCGCTCGATTACTGACGAGAAAAAACAGATATGGAGGCCCAGCAAGTGGAAGAAATGGCGGACCAACCACGTACCAGAAGTGGTTAGAGAATTTGATTGGCTGTGGCGATGGGACGCGTTGCCCATTCGTAAGAGAGTCTCAAATTCATGCGTCGTTACTAATCACCACTGCCCCAACTGCTAGAAAAGAGAAACGATCCGCCACACGATGTTTGAATGCGTAGCGGCCAAAGGCGTGTGGCACGTCGTGCGTCGTCAATTGCGATTGTCAATTCCTTCGAGCCAACAGCGCAGAAGGTGCTTATTTGAACAACTCGTACTGTATGTCACAATGTTCGTCTTGTGGCGTCGCCGCTGTTTGGCCGAAGCACGGCGACGACCCCAACGAGCTGCATATCCAGCGTTGCAGAAGATTAGAATGATCATGGTTTGGTACTTTACCGAACAGATTGAAACTCAGGGTGAAGAAGCCTTCGTCAGAAAGTGGCATACACGTTTTTTTTAGAGTTCGTAATGGGAATATTGAACTTCCTTTACTGCCGTTCTAACTCGAAAAAAATGCTTCTCGTCGCACGTAATATTGTAACAATGTTGAAGGACTCGGGGTGTAATAAAACGAATTTCTTAAAGGGCGAACCTGTGCCCACAACTCGAAGGGACAATGGTCGTAACACTTTACAGCAGAACACCAAAGATGTCTTTTTCTTCTACTTCTTCAGAATAGTCCCAAGCGCGTGGCGCACATCAGCAGGGGCCAGCTTGGTTCTCGTGCTATCATCATCGTCTCTGCGCAACACTAGAAGGCGCGCATGTATGTCTCTGGGCGCGTGGTGATTGGTGATGGGCACGTTGTTTGAATGCAGGCACTATGTCGCGACATAATCCTCCTCCTCATACGCATCGTCCCGATGCGTCAGGCAATGAATAGATTCGTGGTAGGCATCACTGGTCTTCCGGTGATCTTTCATAGTATTGCTTCATCCGGACTGCAAGTACAACCTCTGTAGGGTTGCGGCGTTTTGAGCTCCCGTGTATAGCGGATTTGACTTGGTAAGTTACATCGCTTACACGATGGAGTACTTCGTAAGGCCCGAAGTAGCGGCTCAAAAGTTTTTCAGAAAGTCCACGGCGACGCACTGGGGCCCATATCCATACTTTGTTACCTAGTTGAAAATGCGCTTCGGTACGGCGCTGATTGTACCGATAGGAGTCAATATGCTGTTGGCGGCGTATTCTGTATCTCGCCATCTGTCGTGCTTCCTCGGCTCTTTGCAGGAAGTCGTCTAGGCCAGGTGGATTGCTGCTTTCATCAATGAGTGGTAACATGGCATCCAGTGGAGTGGTGACTCTTCGGCCGAATACAAGTTCAAATGGTGTCACTCGCGTTGTTTCTTGAACGGCTGTATTATATGCGAACGTGATGTAGGGCAATATTTCTTCCCACAGTTTATGTTCGATGGCGATATACATTGAAAGCATATCAGTCAGAGTTCTGTTCAAGCGCTCCGTGAGGCCATCTGTTTGAGGATGGTATGCTGTAGTTCTTCTCTGGTCTGTATGGTCATTCGCATCAGACATTTCATTAGGTCTGCAGTAAAAGCTGGGCCACGATCTGTAATTACGACGCTGGGTGCACCATGTCTGAAAACTATGTTGTTGATGAAGAACTTGGCAACTTCAAGAGCTGTTGCAGTGTACAGCGAGTCAGTCTCAGCGTAGCAAGTGAGATAGTCCGTGGCTACGACTATCCACTTCTTGTGTGCAGTCGATGTCGAAAACGGGCCTAGGAGATCCATACTGACTTGTAGGAATGGGGCATGCGGTGGTTCTAATGGCTGGAGGAGGCCTGCAGGTTTCACGAATGGAGTTTTGCGTCTTTGACACTCACGGCAAGTTTTAAGATAGCGCTGAACTGATGATAACAGTTTTGGCCAGTAGTATTTTAGGTGAATTCTGGCGAATGTACGGCTGACACCTATGTGTCCAGATGTCGGCTCATCATGACATGCGTGCAGAATCTCGTTTCGTAAAGGTGCAGGTACAACGAGTAGAAACTTGTCACCATGAGGCTTGAAGTTCCTCTTGTAAAGGACCCCTTCTCGAAGACAGAACGAAGGGAGCCCTCTGGATAAAGTGCGCGTGACTTTAACGTTGAGTCCTTGAAGACGCTGTATAAGCGGCAGCAAATCGGGGTCATCTTGTTGTTGTTGAGCGCTTTCTGATGCCTGGACGACGCCTAGGAACGGGAAGTCTTCTTCCTCCGGCTCATTCGTCTCCACTGGGGCGCGTGACAGGCAGTCGGCATCGCTGTGCTTTTTCCCAGATTTGTATACCACAGTAACATCGTATTCTTGTAGCCTAAGGCTCCATCTTGCTAGTCGGCCAGAGGGGTCCTTAAGATTCGCCAGCCAACACAGACAATGGTGGTCACTGACTGCTTGGAATGGTCTACCGTAGAGGTACGGCCGAAATTTACTTATGGCCCAGATGGCCGCGAGACACTCTTTTTCGGTTGCAGAGTAATTTGTCTCAGCTTTCGAAAGCTTGCGGCTGTCATACGCTAGCACTTTTTCTTGGCCGTTTTGCCGCTGAACTAGAATGGCTCCGAGGTTGACGTTACTCGCATCAGTGTGAACTTTCGTTTCGGCAGTATCATCGAAGTGGGCGAGGATTGGAGAGGCTTCCAGGCGTGTTCTTAACTCATCAAATGCTTCGTGTTGTTCACTTTCCCACATAAAGGGCACCTCGTCTTTTGTCAGATTAGTAAGTGGTTCAGCAATGTTCGAAAAATTTTCCCCAAATCGCCGATAGTACGCGCATAAACCCAGGAAGCGACGTACTGACTTCTTGTCTTTGGGTGTCGGGAACTTCGCGATGGCAGCTGTCTTTTCGGGATCTGGACGAACGCCGTCGGAGCTGACGACGTGTCCGAGGAATCGAAGCTCTTCAAAAGCGAAGTGGCATTTTTCTGGCTTGATGGTCAAGTCTGCTGAACGAATGGCTTCTAATACTGTGTGGAGTCGCTCTAGATGTTGGTCGAATGTAGCGGAAAATACGACAACGTAATCCAAGTACACCAAGCAGGACTGCCATTTCAGTCCCGCGAGGACAGCGTCCATCATTCTCTGAAACGTAGCTGGCGCTGTGCACAGGCTGAATGGAAGCGCTTTAAATTCATAAAAGCCGTCTGGGGTTATGAATGCCGTCTTTTCACGGTCGCGCTCATCCACCTCCATTTGCCAATATCCGCTCTTGAGATCAAGGAGAGAGAAGTATTTCGCACTCCGTAGTCGATCGAGTGTATCATCGATACGCGGCAGAGGGTATACATCCAGTTTCGTTACGCTGTTCAGCTTCCGATAGTCGACGCAGTATCGAAGGCTGTTATCTTTCTTTTTAACAAGCACTACGGGAGACGCCCATGGACTGCTGGAAGGCTGGATCACGTCATCTGAAAGCATCTCCTCCACTTGTTTCTTGATGACGTCTCTTTCTTTTTGCGATACTCGATATGGGTGTTGGTAAATCAGTCTCGTGGCTTCTTCTGTTATAATCCTGTGTTTTGCAATAGCCGTGCGTCACACCTTAGAAGGCGTTGAAAAGCAGTCCGAAAACTCTTTTATAAGGGCGAACAATCGTTTCTTTTGATATTCTAGGAGCCTATGGTTGACGTTCACTGATGCGTCAACGTTGCAGGTCTCTTGTGGAGTGGTTGGCGTTGTCGCTAAACTGCATAGTTCAGTCGCCATGCAGAACTCGTGGAAATAGGCGATAGCCATACCTTGCGCGATGTGCTGACATTCATTCCCAAAATTCGTAAGGAAGACAACTGAGCGGCCATTCCTTAAGTGAACAACACCCCTCGCCACACAAATTCCTTTGTTTAAAAGGGCTCTACGTTTTCATTCGCTATTCCTTTGTGGTCACAAAATGCCTTATTTTTCACAAGCACCATTACACTACAGCGTGGTGGCACTGTGACGTCATCATGAACAACGTGCAGAGCAGTAAGACGTCGCTTTTCTGATTCCTCCACCGACATAGCTTGTTCGGTCGAAAGCGTTACACTGGATCTGCGCAGATTAATTATGGCTCCATTGGCTTGCAGAAAATCCATCTCTAGTATAAGCTCCCTTGAACAGTCCGGCAGCACGATGAAGTCAGCAACGTAAGTAAAGCCTCTTATTTCGAGCCATGAGGTGCATCTGCCGAGCGGTGTATTAGTGTGGCCACCTGCCATGCGTATCTGTGCCCCACTCCATTTTGTCACAAACTTTTTCAGTTTCTTTGCCAATTTGTGGCTCATTAACGAATAATCAGCGCCGGTGTCAACTAAAGCATTTAGCTCGTATCCGTCTATTTTTAACCGAAAATCTGAAGTAATCTTCGCACTGCTTCGCTTATCCTCTGTAAACATAGCATCGTCACATTGAAACCGTAATGGAGGATCTTCGCAACTGTAGTTATCAGCGGCCTCACCTCCACAGATCGCTTGCTTCAGTTTTCCTGGTGTGGGCTAGTAGAACGGTGCCCAGACCGTGCGGAAGAAGCACGTGGCCTGTGTGATCGGTAACGCCTGGGCGACGGCGATCTTGGTTGATGTTGGCGTGGAGTGAGTGGGCTCTGGCGCGCGGACAAGTACTCTTCGATCTCCGTTGGCCGTTCACCGTTTCGCGGGCATGGTGCGTACAACGGAAAGCCCCTTAATCCTGCCTGTCGGTAAGGGCAGAACCTTTACAGGTGACCTGCTTCCACACAATGGAAACACAAAGGCCTGCGCTCATTGTCACGCCAGATGTCACTTTTCCGGGGCCTTTGATCCACGTAGCGAGCTACACCACGGGCTCGTGGCAGGTAGGTAGCCGTCGGTTCCAGTGGACGAGGTGCGCTGCGTACCGTTTGTGGGCAAGGAGAGGCCATCGCAACTGCTGCATTGGTGTGCGCCGCAGGTTGTCTGAGTACTTCAGAGTACGTTGGGATGCGTTGGATCGGCTGTGGCGCACGCTCCGGCTCACGTATCATCTGCCTCAGTTCATATCGTACTACGTCGACGAGAGACAGTGTTGCTGTAGGGTGAGGTGCTTGCAACTTGCTGAGCTCTTCCCTGATCACCGACCTGATGAGTTCTCGCAAGGCGTTCATGTCACTTCGCTGGCGTCCGAAGAAGACATTGGCAGGTGCATAGTTTATGTTTCGATTGCACTGTCAAGCCCGCTGTTCTAGCGTTTTCTCGATGGCTGTCGCTTCTGTATGAAACTCCGCAACTGTTCGTGGTGGGTTGCGGACGAGAACAGCGAATAGCTCTTGCTTCACCCCACGCATGAGGTGGCGTAACTTCTTGTCTTCAGTCATATGGGAATCTGTGCGCTTGAACAGGCGGATCATGTCCTCGATATACATTGCGATACTTTCGTTGGTGAGTTGGTTCCTGGATTCGAGCACAGCCTGCGCCTTTTCTCTGCGATCCGCGCTGGCATAAGTCACCACAACTTGTCGCCGAAATTCATCCCAGGTCGTAAAGGAGGTTTCATGGTTCTCATACCACGACTTTGCGAAGTCCTCCAAAGCAAAGTATACGCGGCGGAGCTTCTCTCTCTCGTCCAAATCCTTCAAGCGTGCCACTCTCTCAAAGAGGTTCAGCCAATCTTCTACGCCTTCATACGAGTCGCCGTGAAGTACTGGTAGCTGGTGAGGCTAATTTATCACCACTTGGGCTGGTGTTGCATGACTTGTCATGGTGGCGGCGTCCATTGACTGAGTTCCCCTTGGCGTGAAGCGGAGTGGATTGAATTCTGGTGAACCACCTCGAACACGGCGACTGGTCCTCTAATGCACAGGTGTCGGCTCCCCAAGATCAACTCGCTGTTGGTCGGGGCTACGCTGTCTTGCGTTCGTAGGGCTTTGATTCATTACCCAGCACGTCAACCAGAAATGTAACGATGTTGAAGGACTCAGGGTGTAATAAAACGTATTTATTAAAGGGCGAACCTGTGCCCACAACTCAACTTGACTATGGTCGTAGCACGTTACAGCAGAACACCAAAGATGTCTTCTTTTTCTACTTCTTCCAGAATAGTCCCAAGCTCGTGGCGCACATCAGCAGGGGTCAGCTGGGATCTCGTGCTATCATCATCGTCTCTGCGCAACACTAGAGGGCGCGCATGTATGTCCCTGGGCGCGTGGTGATGGGCGCGTTGTTTGAATGCAGGCACTATGTCGCGGCAATATGTGGATCTGTTCCAACTTACTGCTTTTTTTCGCGTTTCTTTTCTCTTTGTTTTCTTGGGTGATTGGTAATCTGTGAGAATATTGAAGTGCTGTGTGTTACATCCTGACTATGTTCTCTTGTTTTACACGCCACTGAAGTGATTTTGTTACACCAGGTGGTTGTACTCACCTGAAATACTGTTACCAGTTTGCAATACACTTCCCTCTTTCGCCCCTCTACTGGGTCACTTTATTGTTCATTTCGTGGAACTACCTCTGGTTTAAATTCGACGCTGTTTAGAGAATTTTATCAGGTGCGCTCACACAGCTGCGATGCGTGGCGCCACGTAGTTTTATTGCTTTTAGGAGCAAAGCTTTTTATAGCATCACTTCGTCGGTCATCCTTCTATCCAGCGTAGCCAGCATATCCACGGAGTGAATATGATGAGTGGGGCAAAGCGTTCGTCCGTCCGATGCGTGCTGTTGTGTGATAGGGGTCAACGGACGCATGGACGAGCGAATGCCCTGACGGACGGATGGATGGACGGAGGCTTCACCCCACTAATCATTCACTCTGTGCATATGCTGGAGTTTTGTTTATTTATCTTTCGTGCACCGAACAATGTTTTGCTTGTCGTCGACAAGTGCCACTGAACGTGCCTCATCAATAGGGCATGTCGTGGCGAGCGCGGCTGGACGGCTGGCGTGCCAGCCTAAGAAGCGAAGAACGCTTCAAATAAGCAATAAAATCACGTCGTGCCACAGCTGTGATCAAACTAGGGCATCTGCAAGAATTCTCTAAACAATTTTATTATAAAAAGCAGCGCTAGTTCAATGAGAGCAATAAAAGTTTATTTCATCGAGTGTAAAAAGTTATGCATGGACGTAGAACGCTGTATTAGTGTGACCATGCTTGCGGGTCAAGCTGCCATTTTTCTTTCCTCTTCGCTGGCGACCCCCCCCCGGCCTCTACACAGCCCAAGAACTTCGAAGTGTAGTTTCAAGAACGTGTGAATCTCTAACATAGGCGGCACCAACGTGCAGCAAAATAAAAACTATATTTGAAAAGAAAATGCCCCGGCATTGAATTTGCCTCTCGTACTCTTCGTCCCGAAATTTCGAAACAGACACAAAGCTATATAAAAGGGCAAAATCAGTTTTTTTCTTGCACATAGAAGCTTACCTAAGAGCGCGACAGCCTTTTCGACTGAAAGAAACAGCACTGCGGTGCGAAGGAAACAGTGGGCCACGCCTACCTGTGGAAACACGCGCTCTCGATGCGATTGGGACGGCTGGAGAAAAGCCCAACACACGCCCGCAATCTTGGAGGACATGCAGTTTTATAACATATCGCATCAACCAACGGTATCTATTCAACACTGCAAGAACTAAACTAGAGGTAGCTATCTCTAACTACTACAACGAATTACCTCAGAGGATGTACAGACCCACGCCTAAAACAGCTTCGCCCCTAAAAACGACTGCCTAACACGCATTTTTTTTCCATTCGGCTTAGTGTACAACCAGCAGTTGTACTTACATTTAGTAACCCACCTCTTCGGACCTAACGATTAAAGACACGTGCTTTTCTTTTCTGCGCACACTCTGGCATTGGCTCACTGATATGCGAAGTATGAAACGTAACCGCATGTGTAAGCGTCTACAAGATGAATCGAAGCTTCTGAAGACTAGAGCTGCTACTGAAGGTAAATTGACAATTTTAGCCGTGAAACTGCTTTAGGGCTGCGTTGTACAACACATCAGCGTCAAGGGCTGCCACAATCCAGTTTTCCCATGCGCCCATAGATGACATACTCAGCCTCGATCACGGACAAAGAGGAAGCCGCACAGCGGTGGGTGCCACCTCTGTGTACGTATTCCGTCCTTTGTCCTTTAGTGCTGCACAGTCCTATTTATTGGAAGTATGGCTCAAGCAGTTCCAAGTATACGCCCTGTGGTGATTGTGCCTAGTACAGGCGGGGTTGGGGTAGATATAGCAACAGGGGGGGGGGGGGTCAATGGTGTGAATATTGCTCACAAAGTTTTCTCGGGGCATCCCTGCATTACATTCAACGTAATCGCACACACCCGCACAAAATCGCCAAAAATATTTAAAGTCACCGGGGAAACACTTGAACCGAAGCTCCATTCTTTACGCATATGTCAAACTGAATAGAACTGGGGTAACTGTCATGCCTCTCCTGCGGATATATTTTTTACTGCTAGCACAATATGCTCCTACATAGTGTTTCTTTTACAATGACATTCAGATGGGGACGTTTTATGTAGTTTCAATTTAAGCTTTTTAGGGAAACTAGAGCCCACCGAATAATTGGGCCTTTCCATCGACTTTCATCGTTAAATGTACTCCCACAAAAAATTACTGGGCATTCTTTCTGTGCACGACATATATCAGACTGGTTTTCTAATCCTCGATGCATTTTATTGCATCACACACACACACACACACACACACGCACACACACGCACGCACACACATGCACACACACACGCACGCACACACACACACACACACACACACACACACACACATCCGAGCACTTGCAGAAAACCTAGGCGGCCGAATAGACGCACTTCGTCACCAGTTGACCCTGTCGAGACATTCGGCCTCTCTCGGTGCGGCACTCTCGGCACCTCAGGCTGCCTGAACGGCCGCGACTTATGCGGCGGCAGCCGCGCGAAGGACGGCGCGTCCTACCGCGGTCCCACCCATTTGGCCAGAGACTTCTTTTCACTCTCTACTGCCATCACACTGGTCAGAAATCGCTGACCAACCCACAACACAAACCACCAGTAGAGAGCATGGACATATTATGTTCCTAACACCACTCATTCCTTCTACAAATCCTGCCAATGAGGTCACGAAGATTATTGAGTCAAACATTGACCCCATTAAGGAAAACATTGGCGAACTAGCTATCTGAAAGGCACGCTATGGATTAACAATATTAACCAACGACCATAACGCTAATACTAGGTTAAAGAATGCACTTGAAAGAACGCTATCACAAGCATGATAATATCAATCCGATTGCCCCTAAAGCAAAAACCTCGTGTCAAGCTCACCGGTGTAGACTCCGATATTCCAGCCGCCAGCATCATCTCACAGCTAAACATGCGCAATTCGAACTTATATTCAGACCCGACCACATGCCGAGTGGCGGTATCGTACAAAGAGCGATTGGGCAACTTGCCACATGTGCTCGAGGTGGATCCTTCCACCTCTCACTCACTGCTTGCTCAGGAACGAGTTCTTCTCGGTTGGACTGCATGTAGCGTGAGTGAGGACTTTCATGTACCATTGCGCACATAGTGTGCGACATACGGCCATACAAGAAAGTCTTGTCCTGTCACCAATGAACCTGACAAAGCGGTGTGTACGAAGTGCACGGGTACACATCTCGGTGAAGCATGCACTCTTGAAATGAATGACCCAGGAATTGTTTGCAACGAATGCCAAAAGGTTGCAAGATCTAGTTCTCATCTAACAAGACACGAAATGCGTCCTTTACTACGAGAACGTGTAGCCCGCATAAGAGCCAGAATGAACTATGGATAGTCTAAGGGGCCTGTACATCAAACAGGAACGCTGCGGCCTCTATAACGTGCAGTGTTATTCACGCTTTCCTACATTAGGGCACGCGATCTTTTCGACTCATTTCTGTGGACCACATGGAGTTCACTGCTTTTGCTGCTATTCTTCTAATCATGGCATATTCATACACAAAATTACACCGTATGGCACACACTTACAAGTAACTACACATCCCACAACATTACACGATATTTCTTTCCTCAAGATATTTCCTAGTGGCGCGGGTCACACTGCAATACATAAAAAAGGCTTCTTACAGCTATTCGCATTTTCGTTTCAGGGAAGGCGTCGCGCTTGTTATTTAAAATTGATCATAACTATCATGACTCCCAGCAATAACCTAAATTTCTTACAGCCTAATCTGGACCATACACGTGATGCCACAAAATCATTGATAGAATACATGACGCAACAACATTTCAATTTTGCCTTCGTGTGTGACCCGCACATTCACGCAGGCACTGTTCAAGGCATACCAGACACCATAACAAAGTTCCAGAGAGAGAGAGAGATAAAGTTGCAAGAAAAGGCAGGGTGGTTAACCAGATGCCCATCCGGTTTGCTACCCTGCACTGGGGAAGAGATAAAGGGGAGAAAAAAGGTTGCAGAGAGATGAGAAGGTACACACAATCACGAGCACACTTGGGGAGCACACACAGTCTACAGGCGGTCGCTGAGGTTTGCTAACTTTAAGTAAAGTAGCAGTGCTTTAGTCGCTTTCTGCGCAACTTAGGCAGATGCCCAAGGTCCTATTATCTTCTGCACAAAAAAATGGTCCAGGGTCAAGTCGATTCAAAACCATCTGGAGCTGGCATCGCTGTGTGTTGTAGCAAGCGCAGCTGCACAGGACGTGTTCGATGGTCTATTCAGCTCCGCAGTAGTCGCATGTAGGAAAGTCTGCCATACCAATGCGAAAAGAGTACACCTTTGTAAATGCAACACCCAACCAAAGGCGGCATGAAAGTGTCGCATCGGAGCGGGAAAGTTGTGATGGTAGCTTTAGCTTGAGCGAAGGATCCAGTTCATAAAATTGACACCTTTGGAAGCTGGTAGACGACCAGAACGTGCGTATGAGATCTCGAGCCAGCAGGTAAAGTTGTCTTGCTGCATCATTCCATGATAGAGGAATCGGGACTACACGGTTCCTTCACGGGCTGAGCGGGCTGCATCATCGGCTAATTGATTTCCGGTAATACCGATATGTCCAGGCAGCCATCGATATATCATATCATGCCTTCGTGCTAGAGCTTAATAATGGCAATGTCTTCTTTCTTGTACCAATTGTTCATGACTCCTCCTGCGCATGGCAGACTGCAAGCTCTGAAGCGCTGCCTTCGAATTACAGAATATGACTTATTTTCCTGGACATTATTGAACGATATATTGTAAAGCAGCCTTTAAAGCAGCAAGCTCTGATGCCGTAGATGTAGTCATGTGCGACAACCTAAACTTGATTTCATTGCTGCAACCAGAATTACAGCGGCATCTGATGAGCCGCTGGACGAGACGGACCCATCAGTGTATAGCTGCGTTCGGTCTAAGTACAACTCATGTAATAATAGCAGTGTTGCTTGCTTCAATGTTACTCTGGAGTGATTGCTGTTCTTTTTGATTCCGGGAATTTCTAGACGTACTTGCGGCTGGTCGAAGCACTACAAAGTACATGGCATTCTCGCAGCTGGCGTATATTTTGATGGAATGCTGTTTAGGTGCTTGGCTGTGATGTCTGAAAACGTAGCACGTGGTCTTCCGGAGGTTAGAAGGGCCAAGTGGTGGTCGGGGACACGGCTAGCATGTCGAATGTGCGCTCTGAGGCAATCCACAACTCTATATGTCCTGACCGGATGGTCTTTGGCAAGCATGATTGCGGCATAAGTAGAAGCGCATCGGGGCAGTCCTAGGCAGACACGCAGTGCCTGACCCTGCAAACTCTCCAATGAATGAGTATTGGATTTGCAAGTGTTAGTCAGTACCGGCAAGCTGTAGCGCAATAGACCCAAAAATAGGGCCCTGTACAGCTGTAGCATGGAGGCCACAGAAGTTCCCCATGCTTTCCCGCTCATGAATTTCGTTATATGCACAATAGATGGCAGTCTCTTCTTCAAGTACGCACAATGTGGGCTCCATGAAAGACTTCTGTCGATTATTATGCACAGGAAACGATGCGTCCGTGCATATTTGACACTCTGCTCATTGATGTAAACAGGGTATGGCGTCATTGGTTTGCGTGTAAACGCCATCAACGCGCACTTCACAGTTGATATAGTCACGCAGCAAAGGACGACGCAGTTGTCTATAAGGAAAACAAGCTTATTGGAGCGAACTTGTGCTCCCCTAACAACTGAAAGAATACACAGACGGCGAAGCAGTGGTCGGCAAAACGACGTGCACGCTAGCGAGCTTCGGCGATCGAATGTCGCGGCCTCGGCTATGCGGGAATTTATATCCCTCGGCGCGAGGGTTTCTCGAATAGTCGAATTGTATCGAGAACGCTGTGATAGCGTTTGTTCGGAACGCTCGAAACGCTGTTCGATAGCGTTTAGTCGAAATGCTGTGATAGCGTTTGTTCGAAACGCTGTGAAAACAGTGATAGCACAGGCCGGCGCAGCCAGGCCGAAAAACAAAACACAAATAAACAAACCCAATGCATGGTTCGCGGCATTACCCCCCTCTAAGAGTGCATCGACCCGATGCTAACATAAGGGACAGTCCAAACAAATTAAAATAAAAGTTCGTCATCGTCCGTAGAAAGGTTTTAAGCGAACCACATGGACGTCTTCGGGCCGCGTGCGTCTTCGTGATGTACGGGAGTCACCATCAGGGATCACTTCGTACGTTAGTTCGCCAACACGTCGTAGAATCCGGTAGCATCCGAAATAGTGTCGTAGAAGTTTTTCACTGAGTCCACGTCGTTGAATGGGAGTCCTAACCCACACACGATCTCCAGGATGGTACTGGGCGTCTCGGCGTCGGAGATTGTAGCGTCCGACATCCACCAGTTGCTTGTCCGTTATACGAACTCGAGCGAGCTGGCGGGCCCGCTCGAGTTCGTATAACGCACGTTGGAGGTATCCTTGGACGTCGGTATACGTGAGGTATCCCCGCACGTTGGAGGCATCCTTGGACGTCGGCGTTGAGGTCGTCATCTTCTACGTGGGGAAGCATGGCATCGAGCATCGTAGTCGGCCGTCTTCCGTAGACGAGCTCGAACGGTGTCATCTGCGTGGTTTCTTGGATAGCCGTGTTGTACGTGAATGTGACGTGCGGGAGGACTTCGTCCCACGTCTTATGTTCAACGTCGACGTACATAGACAGCATATCCTTATTCAGCCGTTCCGTTAGTCCGTTCGTTTGGTGGTGGTACGCCCTCGTTCTTCGGTGATCCGTGTTGCTGTAGCGTAAGATTCCTTGCATGAGCTCCGCAGTGAAGGTCGTTCCGCTGTCCATGATTAGGACCTCAGGGGCTCCATGTCGCAGCACAACTTCGTTAATAAAGAACTTTGCAATTTCTTGTGCAGCTCCCCTCGGAAGAGCGGTGGTCTCTGCGTAGCGCGTCATGTAGTCTGTCGCTACGACAATCCATTTGTTCGCGGATCGGGATGTAGGGAACGGGCCCAGAAGGTCCATTCCGATCTGCTGGAAGGGCCTCGTTGGGACGGCGATTGGCTGCAGACGTCCGGCGGGTCTCGTCGGTGGTGTTTTTCGTCACTGGCAGTCACGGCAGCTCCCGACATAGTGGGTGACATCGGATGTAAGGAGGGGCCTGAAGTATTTCGCCTTGATCTTTGTAATTGTGCGAGCTGTTCCGAGATGTCCGGAAGACGGGTCGTCGTGGCACGCTTCCAAAATTTCGTCACGAAGGTCTGCGGGGATGGCAAGTAGATAATTAGTTCTCGTTCCAGGGTTGAAATTCTTCTTCACAAGGATGGAGTTTTCGATGCTGAACGCTGGTAAGTTGCGCTTGAACGCCCTAGGCACGGCGACGTTGCGTCCTTCGAGGTAGTCGATCATGGCGTGGAGGTCAGGATCGGCACGCTGCTGGGCGGCTAGGTCGCTCTCTGTCACGACTCCGAAGAACGCGCTGTCTTCATCGGAGTCCTGTGGTGGTGTGTCGACGGGGGCGTGGGACAGGCAGTCGGTGGCGGAGTGTTTTCTGCCGGATTTGTAGAATATTGTAACGTCGAACTCTTGCAGGCGCAAGCTCCACCGCCCAAGACGACCAGAGGGGTCCTTCGAATTGGCGAGCCAACACAGCGCATGATGGTCTGTCACAACTTTAAACGGTCTACCATAGACGTATGGGCGAAATTTTGAAATGGACCATATGATAGCCAGGCACTCTTTCTCGGAGGCAGAGTAGTTTCTCTCCTTCTTCGACAGACCACGGCTTGCATAGGCGATTACCTTTTCGTAACCGCTTTGCTTTTGGACGAGGACGGCACCCAAACAGATAACACTGACGTCCATGTGCATTTACGTTTCGGCGTTTTCGTCGAAATGAGCGAGCACGGGCGGGTTTTGCAGGCGTTGTTGCAGCTCGCAGAATGCCTTTTCTTGGTCGTTTTCCCAGCTGAAAGGGGTGCTTTCTTTCGTCAGGCGCGTGAGTGGCTCTGCAATGCGTGCGAAGTCGCGGCAATATAGTTAGGTCTTGTTTCTGAAGGTAGGCTGTTGTGAGGGTTGCTGCCCGCTGTATTCGTGCACGCACCTGAGGGCGAGTAACTGCCGCACTCCAGAGGCAAATATCATCGGCGTATATAGATAGGCACACCGACTTTGGCAGAACCTTCACCAGACCAATGAGGGCAACATTGAACAATGTGGGGCTTAAAACACCTCCCTGAGGTACTCCGCAGTAGGTGTAATGTTCAGCAGTTGTATCCTCATATTTTTGCACAAAGAAACCCCTGCCAGTTATATAACCTTTTATCCATTGAAACATTCGTCCACCAATGCCCATTGCTGCGAGAGAAGTGAGGATGGCATTGTGAGCTACATTATCATATGCTCCCTTCACGTCAAGAAAGAGTGCCACTGATATGCGCTTGCGACTTTTTTCTTGTTGAACAAATGTCAAAAAGTCAAGGACACAGTCGATGGAGGAGCGGCCCCGACGAAAGCCTGCCATGCAAAAAGGGTATTTGGTGTATCGTTCCAAGTACCACTCGAGACGAAATGGAACCATTCTTTCCATCACTTTTCCGAGGCAGCTTGCGAGGGCAATAGGGTGATACGCTGTCAGGTGCAATGCTGATTTTCCCGATTTGAAAAGTGGTAATAATCGACTTATTTTCCATTCTCGGGGAACACTGCCGCTGAGCCAGGAGTTGTTGAAGCATGTTAAAAGTTCTTTTCTGGCTCTTTGTCCAAGGTGTCCCAACGCACTATATGTAATACGAGCAGGACCTGGCGATGACATGCGCTTAGAAACGACTAACGCACCTTCCAGTTCTTCCATGGTGAATGGAATGTCCATTTCTGGTTATCGCGTCTCAAGAGCGATTACGGCGTCGATGCTCTCGTTCATAATGTTCCCGGCAACTCTCGTGCAAAATTCTTCAGCCACCTCGAGTTCTGTTTTTCATGATGGAGTGCCAAAGCTTTAAAAGGGTGCCTTTGTTGCGGAGAGGAGCGAAGACCACGAACTGTTCTCCAGATATATGACAGCGGTTCATGAGGGTCTAGAGATTCGCAGAATGCTTTCCAGCGTTCGCACTCCAGCTTGTAAATGCGTCGTTGAATCTTTTTCTGGAGCCGCCTTGCTTCCTCCCTCAGATCGTAAATTGATCTTGTGCGTCAGTATCGTCGTTCAGCACGCCTTCGTATAGCTCGTACTCTTTCCAGTTCGATGTCAAACTGTGGCCCCGCCACGGTGGCCTAGTGGCTAAGGTACTCGGCTGCTGACCCGCAAGTCGCGGGATCAAATCCCGGCTGTGGCGGCTGCATTTCCG
Source organism: Rhipicephalus microplus (assembly GCF_043290135.1). NCBI lineage: Eukaryota > Metazoa > Arthropoda > Arachnida > Ixodida > Ixodidae > Rhipicephalus > Rhipicephalus microplus. The sequence goes on from NW_027464588.1 coordinate 18,310,920, forward strand.
ATGGAGGCGGAAATGTTGTAGGCCCGTGCACTCAAATCTGGGTGCACGTTAAAGAACCCCAGGTGGTCAAAATTTCCGGAGCCCTCCACTACTGCGTCTCTCATAATCAAATGGTGGCTTTGGGACGTTAAACCCCACAAATCAATCGATGTGAAACTGTGTTATTCTAGACGAAAATGGTAATTTACGTTTGGACGCTTGCATAGCTTCCGCTATATTTTCCAGGCTGCAGGCGAGGCCTTCTTGGCAAGCGTCCTCAACACGCGATGTAAACATCGACCAGTCAGTGCCAATTACAACACCGGAAGATAAATTTTTTATGATACCATTGATCATCACGTAGGTGGGTATGTGATCACTTCTACGAGTCTCAATATCGCAAAACCATTTAACTTTGTGAGAGAAGCACCGTGACACCAATGTCTGGTCAAGGCAACTGCCATACGTGAGACCCCGCAGATATGTGGGGGTGCCATCGTTCAGGATGGAAAGGTCGTTATCGGAAACGAATGTAACAATGTTCCGGTCCCTGGCATTCATCCTAGTGCTCCCCCAAAGCATGTGATGGGCGTTGAAGACACCGGTGATGAACCTAGGCCCATCGGTCCTCATTAGGATGTCTTTTATTTTGACGCAGTCAAATCGCGATGACGGAGATATATATCCACCAATAAGTGTGAACGAAACTGCATTCTTCTTTACACGAAGACACACGTACTGATTGTCATCATTTAAACTTATTGGATGCGAAAGATAAGTCAAGTCTGTGCGAATGTAAACAATTACTTTGCTTCGTTCTTCGCAAGCGGCTGAACAGAAAGCTTCATAGCTGGACAATCTATAAGGCGTTGATACGTTTGGTTCACATATGACAAGTATAGGGAATTGATTGGCCCAAACAAATTGGCGAAAGTCCGAGATACGGGACTTCATGCCTCCGGCATTCGACTGAAAAATCGACGCACTTTTAGCTTCAGTGCGGAAGATGAGATTTTGTTGAGCCATTGTGCTTATACGACGTTAGCAAGAACTGGATTCAGTGCATCCAGTATTTGCAGTGCACTCTTAGCAGACGGACATTGTATGCTGCTCAGTAGCGTGCGAATCGTGGCAATTAATGATTGCACGATTGTAGTCACTTGCCTGTCTTGGTTGGAAAGATCTCGAACCAGGATCGCGGACTGGCCGTCATGAAACTCCTTCTGTTCGCTTGATGCTGCTTCCCTTTGAAGTGCAGGCCACTCTGTCGCATTTAGGGTATGCTCACTGGCTTTGTCCTTTGCAGCCTTTCCCACGGCATGTGATCTGGGAGGCAAAGGAGGTGGTACTGATGAGGGATCTGGCAAACGTGTCGAGGAGGTAGCGGGCGTCCTTGAAGACCGACGTCGTCGTGAACGACGCCTTCTGATTTTAGCAGCGGCTTCTCGATGAGATGAGTGATCGCGCACCATCTCCTTCAAGATGGCAATTTCCTTCCGAATCCGCAGGCAGTCCTTCGATGTGGCTTCATGGGATCCATTGCAATTAGAGCATTTCTTGACAGTCGCGACGGGCTTATCCGCTTCATGGGGCTCGGCGCAGCGGTGGCATACCACCGAATTCTCGCAGACGCTGCTCACATGTCCAAGTTTCATGCATTTACGGCACTGGAGAGGCATTGGAATGAAAGGCCGCACAGCATGTCTGAAGTACCCCACCTTCACCTCAGAGGGGATTGATGTGCTCTTAAACGCAATCTTCACACAGCGAGACTTGCCTAGCCGGTTGACATCAACAATTGGAGTATCAGTTGTTGACTTGACAAGAAATTGTAAGTCATTATTGGAAATAGTTACGTCTATGTCGTAGATCACGCCGGTTACTACATCACATCCCAAGGGAACATGAGAGCGCACCTGGTTGCCGTCCAAGTCAGTTACACTGCGCAGAACGCCCAACGCACTTGCGTGCAAAACGTCCACAGCCAGTATATTCTTTCTGGCGTTCACTCTTATGTCTGTGATCTCATTTGGCACGAGCGTTTCCAGAGACCTCGACACAGACTATCTGTTAAGGCGTTTCATGCTGACGGTAGGAAGTGCAGGCAGAAACAGGATGGTATTAGTGTTCGATTTTGGCGCTTCACTTAGAGTTTGAATAGTTGAGGATGAGGATGTCCTCATGTTCCTCCTCTTTGCTTTGCGGCTCAGCACAAGTTGGAAACCGTCATCTGAAAAGTCCTCACTGCTGAGATAGTAAGCATGAGTATCTTCACTGTCGCTGTCACTCGCTTGTCCCATCCGCTTCCTGGAGGCGGCCGTGGCTGACGCCGCTGGTGCCGGCAAGCGCCCGGGGTGGTCTACATCCATCTACTCAAAGGGAGCAGCGTAAACTGATCAACAGACTTAAATTACAACTGAAATACGCCGGAGTTAGCAGAAGTAGCTCCTATTCAAAACACACTTCTTCATCTTCCTCCCAACAAAGTTCCACGTCCCAAACAATCCTTGCGTCATGCTTCTACACAACATAAATTTTGACTCATTCCCATTACAGGTAACAGATTTGGTTGTTGCAGTAAAGTGTGAAAGCCTTGACCAAACATTAACGCTGATAGCTATGTATGCACCGCCTCAAAGACCTATTGATCCTGTTCTGGATGAGTTGCAATGTGTCGTTTCATTAATCACAGAATAAATTGTCATCATAGCCGGAGATTTCAATTCTAAGCATAGAATGTGGGGGCCAGCTATAGGAGAGGTTCGCGACTCTCAAGTGACCCAATTCGTGAACGCGAAAGACTTGGTCATATTGAACAACCCCAACTCCCCTCCAACTTTCACAACTCTGTATGCAGGTTCATGGATAGATTTAACCATAGTTTTGTATGACTTTACTCGCGATGCTTGCCATTGGAAGGTTCTCCAAATTTCTACCCTCTCGGACCACAACTACATTGAAGTCTCGGTCTCGCAAGCACATACCAGCAGTGCTAAACGATCAACTAATCTAGGAAGAGCGAAAATTTTTAACAAAAAAAGGACGACACATGGTTCACAAATATACTCGGCTGTAAAACTGGGTCAACTGAAGCCTTAAACATGGGTATAGACAAGTTTTATGCCATATTCTCCGCTTTAAGCCAACGTTACTCATGACGAATAACATCGCGTAGTAAGTGGACACCAGAATTGACTATTGAACGTAAGCGTGTTCGGGCTATGCGACGACGATATCAGCGAACAGCTTACCCCCTCCTTCAAGACATGTATCACAAATTGTACGTTGACGCATTCTCCACCTACAAGGATAAAATCAGGAAAGCAAAATCATCTTTTGATAAAGACATTTGTGACTTTCTTACTAAGAAATGTTGATACGGTGATGTTTTCAAAACAGCATTTCAAAAACACCACCAAGTAACTTTTTTTCCTTCTCTAGATTTACCTAACGGCACTCGCACAACCTCTGTAATTGAGTCCGCCCGGCTGCTACTCTATAAATTGGTAGTAGCGGACATCTATTCTGAAGACACTGAAGCGCCACACTATCATGAGTGATAATGTGGCTATTTCTCACCATGGCGCACTTTTGACCCGCCCTTTACAATATCTGAGATAGAGTGTGCTATGAAATAGGGCAATTCCTACTGTGCTCCTGGGCACGACGGAGTAACCTACCCATTGATTAAAGGGTTATTTGAATACCATCACCAAGTTTTATATTTTATATTCAATAGCGCCTTAAGAATCGGACACTTCCCGCAGGCTTGGAGAAGAGGAAGAGTATACACCAAATCTAGGTCGTCCGCTCAATTCACCTAAGATATATAGACCAATAGAACTCTGTTTTCAGTAAAGTATTAGAAAAACTCCTAAATGCTCGTCTGTATTATTTCCTGCACAATAATAATCGTCTTCACAATAATCATTGCGGTTTTACGCACAGTAGAAGTGCTACTTTAGCACAGTAGACACTGCGAAGCACATTAGCTGCATACAACCCTACTGAAAAATGCCGCATATACGGATCCGTACATACGCAATTATTGGACTACGGAAAGCCGCATCATGCGGAAAGATACGAACATCCGCAGCTTACGGAAAGCGCCATATCATGCGAAGAGATGCGGACATCCGCAGCTTACGGGAAACGCCATATCGTGCAGAAAGATGCGGACATCCGCAGCTTATGGAAAGTGCCATATCATGCTAAATTACCCGATAAGCAGCTTACGGAAATCAGCCTAATGCAGAAACCATGCAGCTATCTGCTGCATCTTGCAAAGATCAAATGGACATTCTAGATCTCGAGTGAAAGCAACTGGCCATTCACGTTGTTTGCAAAAGCAAGTACTGTGTAGAAATATATATGAATATTTTATTTTTAATATGTTGCATGAAGGTGAAATATGTTTGCTATCTAAAACAGCCTTGATGGAAAACAAAGGCTTGAAAGAAACAATTGTGTTGAGAAGCTACTTAATGAGGGATTGAATCATCAGCATCTTTCTAATTATGGTGATGCGGAAGCAAAATTACCTTTCAAATAAAATACATTACAAAACTACTAAATTAACATGCTAGCGATCATAAATGGTGGTTACATTGCAACACATTAATGCAGTGTTCTATGCAAGACCTAAAGAACTTATAAAGTTATTATTATGAATAGAGAAGCATTATTATACACACCAGCCCTGCTACAATCAATATATTTTTTTATTTGTCTGTATGCTCCAGCTGTGAATAGTGACATTGCAGTGTTGATGGTACACAAATGAGGTGACTGCACCGTAATTTCACGAGCTCCACCTAAGCCACAGGATGGTGGCACAAAACACAATGTAACAGCAATTTTAGAACAAAATATTTAAACATAAATAATAATCAAAGCACTGTGAAAGTGTGGCGCTGTGTTTGTCTCATGAACGCCTTGTGGAGATCGGCGAAATGCTGCTTGAGGCTCCGGCACCACTGTAAATTTGGAAGGTCACTGCCATAGAACTTATGTGTCCTTCATAGGCACCTGGAAATGAAAATAATTGGCACAAATAATGTCAGAGACACATGTTAGCACATTAGTTCACATGCACAAGAAATATAACACACAGATTGAAACTGAAAATGTAAGGCACACAATCCTTCATGTTATGCATATGTGAATAATAGAAGGAATGAGTGTATAAATTAGTTCTGCCACATCAAAGAAAACAGCATGCTTATCACAGTGAAAATAACTAGGTTGTCATGATTTTCAATGGTAGAGATAATCGATAAATATGTCCTTATGAAATTATGATTTAAATGCTCTCTGCGCAGTAAAACTTTAGAAACTGCAAGTGAAAGCTTTCAATGTACATTCAATAGTGTGTGGATGTACATCTGCTGCCTTTATACTACACAGTTTGTGCACAAAATTGGCATCTTCAACAATTTTGGGAGTTAAACCTATGCAACTTATGAAGGCTAAAATCACCATGAAAGCAAGCAGGACCAGGCAGGTGCCATTAAAAATCTGTGCAAGCCAGATAACTATAACCGAACTGCACACATATAGGGAAGCAAGAGTAACAGAAATTCGGCTGCTGACCCGCAGGTCACGGTATCGAATCCCGGCTCCATTTCCGATGGAGGCAGAAATGCTGTATGCACGTGTGCTCACATTTGGGTGTACGTTAAAGAACCCCAAGTGGTCGAAGTTTCCAGTGCCCTCCACTACGGCGTCTCTCATAATCATATTGTTACGAGACAATGCCCCACTTAAACAGTGAGATAGGCGCCGAGGAAGACGAGGTGACTTGGGTGTGCGCGCGCTCTCTCTTGTTCGCCATCTTGGCTTGCGCGTTGGCGCTGTGTAAATATATTTTAAAATATATTTGTGCCTTCACGCAACAATATTGTGGTTTTCGGACGTGAAACCCCACATATAAATCAAGAATAACAGAAGTAAACTGCCAACAGAAAAGTTGGGTGCATGTGCTATCTGTAAGTGCTTACACCTTACTACATACAGCATGCTCATTCCATTTTAAATACCGATATTGAAAATAACTGCTCTACTAGGAATGTAAAAGGTAAGGTAGAACTGAACAACTCTACAAAAAGTGACCCTATTATGACATCATGTTTTCTTAGAACAAAATTGACTAAGACTCTGAAATATCATTATGCAAGAAAAAATCTTCAAAAGAACAATCAAGTTTGAAGTCATATATTTTTAATATGGCTACTATGACTATAACCAAGAAATCGACCTCAACATGGCTAATGTTAGTTTTTAAGGCCTATGTTCACTAGACAATGAACTATACCACAAAAAGCACAGCGTTAAGGCAAAGCACCACACAAAAAAAGAAAGCAGTCCTTTTTGTTATTACCTACAATGCCTTTAAAATGGCATTTTTACCTCTACTTTCCGCTTTTTATCCAAGTAACTGGTGTGAAACAAGTTAGCTGAAAATGCACTGTGCCTCCAAAACTTGTTGGTTGAATCTGAATTTTTAAAAAATGGTGAAGCTTACACTAAATTAGGCTCCACAAGCCTTGGAACAGCGAGACTACATTACTCTTAGGACTACTTTGGTTACTTGTGTTTTGTTTCTGGGCCTAAGCATAAAGACAAGGGCTTAACTGAATTGCTGCTAACAAACAAATGCTTTCGAAATTGCCCCAGCATCAAAGGATGCTCAGCAATTTGTTGTTTTTCGCACTGGGCTATTCTACACCGAACATACAAACCATACTGCCTGGCTACCATCACAGAGGTATAGTTTAAAAAATGACGGTAATTTACTCTTCTGAAAATAGTTATTTGCAGAAATGTTTTGAAGAGAAAAAAGTAGTGGTCACGTGGGTACCTTCAGAATTTCGCAGAATGTCATGCGGGTGTTATTTGTGAGAAAAATTTCAAAGTACCGCTTTTGCTTGCCACGTCAAATTTGATCTACATATTAAGTAAAGATGCTTCTTAAAGTATTTGAAGCCAAGTAACATTAGTGCAATTTTTCTGCTACATAGGCTTTGAAGAATTCAGCCAAACTGTTTATCGTTTGCATTTCTTGTATGGCAATACTGCATTTTGTATGAATATTTGAGCCACAAATACTCACTGCACAGAAGTTATATTTCACGAAAAAAATAACGTTAGGTCCAGATTACAAATATCACTATATAATCGTTTTTGTCCACATTGAGATGCAACTTGGGCTGTGTGTTTGTCTAATTGAAAATTACTTTTATGTGTAAGTTGAAAGCAAATAAACAGTTCTTGTTATATGGCAAGTGTTATCATTACAATTTTTGTTTAACTGAGGAAAATGATTTTTGAAGTCTTCTATTGAGGGCCATGGGGAACTTCGGAACGGAAGCTGTCGTATATCAAATGCAGAAAACAGTCATCATAAGAAAACTTTAAAAATTCATTTCTACTTTAAGACGAAGTGTAATCATATAACTTGCCATATAAAGAGAACTGCTTCCTTGCTTTTGATGTGGCAAAAAAATTGCACTAATATTACTGAGCTTCATGCACTACACAGAATCACCTTTACTTAATACCTAGACCGAATTTGGTGTAGAAGAGGCAGTATTTTTGAAACACTTTTTACTTTTTACCAAAAAAAAACACCCAGACGACATCCTGGGAAGTCCAGAAGGCACCAGTGTGGCCTAATATTTTGTTCTCTGCGATATATTTTAGCATTTTTGCTGTTTCAATACAGTAAACGAGAATTTTTTTTTTCAAAACACATTTAGGACGGTTGGAAAAATGGCTGGGATGTCTGATGTGTAATTGCCTCACTGCCAGCATTTATTCTTCCGAAGCTCGAGCTATCACCTCTCTGTTACTGCCTCTCTCATATACAATGCCTGCATAGGAAAGAAATAGAAAAAAAGAAAGCCAGGTCCGACAAAGTTCACAAGGCAAGATATTTTCATGTTGGATAAATTCATTACCATAAACAGCAGCAAAATAACATTCATTTTGAGTAGTCCAAGACACAAGCTATATACCAGCATACTAAGAGCCACGCACAAACTTTTCATTTGAACATGTGTGGTGATAGACAGGAAGCACTTATTACAAGACTGATCAGTCTGTAATTAACTGAACGAAGTACAATGCACTGTTCAATCCAACATCACATAGGCATCTTTGCTATAGCAAAGCCATGTGTTATTGATTCATGCACTAGATGGGACAATGCAAATGTAACAAAAAAGGTGAAAAAAGAAAACGAGGGAAAAAAAGAAAAGGGGGGATGCAAAGTAGGAGCAGTATAGCACTACTTTTACTTTGCATCCCCCTTTTCTTTCTTCTTTTTTCTTCTTTTCTATCATTTATCTTTTTTTTTGCTTCCGTTACCCCCAACCTTCGACAGGAGAACACTTTGTATCAGCGCAACCTAACTTGAAAAGAAGCAAGAGCTGCACTCTTCTGCGTTATAGGTTTTTTTTTTTCAGACAAACATTTCCAACAGGCACACACGCCTACACCAAAAGATGATGTCATTACTGACCCCATTTAAACTAACACGCCAAGGATGACAAGGTGACTTCTAGAAAATAGGTCCTCCTATCGCAACATCGGCCAGCCTGTCTGAGGCACTTCCACTGTTCACCCTGATTACCCCACTAGATGTTTCCATCTGTCGACTCACATCTTCATTTTGGATAACACTAAGACGAGCTTACATTGATAAATACGCACGAAAGTTTAGTGATGTATCATGTATCAGATTAAGCAACTCTGTTAAAAAATTATTGATAGCTTGCTTCCAGGCTTTTTATACTGTAGCCTGAAACTTCTTAATGTCTTCTATGCACATGAACCAGATTGACAACGTAATGCACAACATGCTTAAGAATACTGCGAGGAACATGATAACGACAAAACGACCGGCCACCCAAATTTTTCGCTGTACATGTTTATAAAAAGTTCATGTACACCCAAACGAGGTGCTTGAGATACAAGCCGAAAAAACCTACAAGTAGGGCCTTGGAGCCTTCTGGAAGTAGACGTGTTACATTTTTTCTGTTGCGGGCTTTACACCCATAAGTGAGGAACAAAACTCCTGTGTAATGAAGAATGTTGGCAGCTATCAGTTATAGAAAAACCTAATGCAGCTAATCTTCCCCGACACATCTGTACATTTAGAGAGGTGACGTAGCTTCTGTGATTGTGGCAGTAACTCCAACAGGACCAGTGCGAAAATAGGCACTACTTGGCTAGACAAATGTCCAAACATGCCTGCCCGACTCCCTCCAGCCATCCCGGCTGAATCTGACACATGATTTCTCAACTGCTGGCTGGACAAAAACAAAACCACTGAAGCACTCACAATACACAGCGTGAAGTTCCTCTGGAGTGGTCAACTTCGTCTTCTGCGATGAAAGAGCAGCACAGTGTACTGATAAGGCACTCCTTGCAATGGTTTTCAATGCCACACAGTGACCTTGCTGTTCCTGTCGAAGAGAGCTTCGGGAGCTTGGAGGGTGCTTGCTCTTTTCTGGGGGCTGCTGCCGCTCCTCGTTTTCTGCTCAAGGTCAACCTGCACAAAGTTGTAGACGAGGTTTTAAGAGTTGTATATAATATTATGCAAATTTTCGCTGAACACACATTTCCTCGTGGTACACTGAGGAATTTATTATAAAACTTAAGGCCTCGCATATGCAAACATTTACAATCGATCCGAAGATGCACTCGACTCTAAAGGAGCAAGTTTGTTATGTAGTGTATATAAAGAAAGGTCATTCAGCACAACCACAACTACAGTTGCACACGAAAACGACATTTTACACGATCCTGTTTATTTACATGGTCCATCTTATTTTATTTACACGGTCCATTTTACACGGTCCTGTTTTACACGATCTGGTCTGCATGAACTCTTCAACCGGGCACCATATAGATTGAAAGACATACACAGAGTTTGAGACAAACCTAGTTCCCCGTGGAGCATCCTCTTGCACTATAACAACACATCTCAATTTAGTTAGTTGGTCAGAACGAGGTGAAAACAGCTCGCACTTGAAAAGCACAGGCAGAAGGAATGACGCCTGCACCCTGTGCTCCCTGTACATTCTCGTTGAGGGTGCAGTTTTTGCCTTATCCTTATGCAATTTCGCATTTATAACATTGTTCGCTGCATAATCTTTGTGGCATTAAAGTGTGTGATACCGTCATGTGTATCCCATGTAATTTGTAAAAATAGAATACAAGATAGCTTGATTCAAAAATAACAAAGTGCATCCAGTGCCATGTCCTGTAGCCATTCTTTAGGCAAGTGGCAGAATGATTTCTTTTTCAAAACATATCTTACTTATAACCACTACAAGAGCAAACTCGTACACTGGCACATTCTGTTTGCCTCTTCAGATTATAAGGTACCTTTTTTACACCAGAAAATCTTCAAGAAGAATAGAAGTGTTGTAATTGTGAAGAAAGAAAAGTAGAAGGAAAAAAGATAACCTGCCCTGTACAGGGACCGAGCCTGCAAACTTCGAATAACATGTCCGATGCTCTATCAACTGAGCTACCATGGCAGCTATCCCTCTTCCATTTTGTACGGTATATATGTGCATTTATACATGGAAGAGTCAGTCAGCGCTGCCTGTTACCATTATGGCGAGTGTGAGACACCTTTTTTTGCCTACTGGCAATTACATTACGATTGAAATTACGCTACGATTACTTCCGATATCCCTATACTTCTTTGGCAGCATTATGCATCTGTCAGTTCTCAGAAAATCTGCTAGAGACAGGAGGTGGCAATGATTCGCCCTCCCACCTAAATGCATGTACTTGAACACATGCACAACTGATCAAAAAAAAACAAGTCATACACGGCTAAGATTACTGAGATTCACTGTTTCCGATTCATGAGTAAAGGAAAGAACTATAAGTTTAAGGGTTTGTTGTCTTTGTTGAACACATTATAATGAGAACTAGAAGAAAATGATGCCAAACAAACTATAGGGGATGTTATCAAAAGTAACTTTAACAAAATTGTGAAAAGAAAAGTGAACAAAAACGTAACTTGGCAACATTTTTTGACACTGGAATTGACATTACTTTTTATAACATCCCTATATTTTACTGGGTAATGTTGTCGGGTAAAACTCATTATTGGAGTGGTGAGTAGGCTGACAAAGAAAGCATATGGCATTGATACTTCTTTTGAACACCTAATAGTTTGAGGACCTTAAAAGAGCGGAAGCTACTTTGAGTAGACCAGAATATTTAGTTCGAGCAAAAAAAAAACGTACACACATTTTTACCAGGCTTTTTAACACATTTTGAGACATAAAAGTGTATGCTGCCAGTAATGTTAAGTACCATTACTTTTGTCACACTATGCACTGTAGCACGTGTAGTTAGAGTGGTGATAGTGAAGGATTAATCAAGCACGCCACCAACTGCGTTCACGTCAATGGTCGCATATTTTAAAAATAAACCTGCTGTATAATAATAAAACGTTTAGAGCATTTATGTTTTTATCCAAATGAAGTTAAACCGACTTGGTAAGCAAACCATGTGCATAAAATCAAAAGGCATAAAGTGATTCATGTATTATAACTATGTGAACAATTTCAGCAACGCACGGCAAAGTGACAACAGTTCTATTAAAAACCCCTCTCATTATAACATGCATGAAAAGCACCACACCAGAATATTTTATAGTGCATGTAATATTGAGACTACTAGACTGTCTATTGACCTTTTAGAAGAAGGTCATCTCCTTCACGTTCAAAGGGCAACCACTTGGACTTTTCCTGAGCTTTTCTGTGAATATTTCCTGAATTTCAGATATCATTATGATTGATTTAGAGTGAACAGATTTTGCTTACGCATTGAAACCTAGTTCTGTATGTAACTGCAATTATGGGTGCCAAACCACCTCCAATTAATTTTTAACATTTAACTTATTTTTTAACTGCAGCAGCACAACTAGCTATGGGTGCCCAAAAAGTAGCTAGAAACAATACCTTTACCTCTTTGAGCCTTTTGGAAGTGTTCAGCTTCTCAGTGCTCACATTACAACATTTCTTTTAAATACGTGTTTGTGTGCCCACTACTCTTGCTCCTTGTACAGTGAGGAGGAGCACATGGCAAGAAGAGACAAGAAAGAAGCATAGCGAAAAAAAGCGAAATAAGCGAGGACCTCTTTTGTATCGTACAATGTGTGTAACATCACTATTGCGACAACATATAGACAAATTATCACGGCTATGCATCCATTGTAGAGTCATACACAGCTGCAACACCACGACTAAATTTTAACCTTGTGTTGGTTTAGGATCCCTTTATAGTGGCAAGCTAATGATATCTGCATTTGTTTGGCACATATTAAGATGCAGTGAAATGTGATATGGTAATCTCATTTGGAATGCACGTCATGTGGCTTCATTGTATATGTGGCCACAAGTAACTCTGGTTGCAAAGCAATATGGCAGAGCCTAAACAGACGTCACCGACCACTCCAATCTGAACTTGCCTTTGCTACTTGCCCATTATCATCCCAGCAAAAAATGAATAATTGAATCTGCTACAGATATATGCTAGCCTATGCTAAGGACCAAGTACGAAGGGTGTTTTGTCATTACTGAGATCAGTTATTTGTTCAAGAACACTTGCTGTCAAACACAAATACATTGCTGTCGAAGCATCAAGACTCAAATATAAAGCAAAAAGAAGTGTCTTTTTAAAAATTACAGGCCACAAGGAGCAAGATAAATATTTGATATACTTGGGATGTAAGGCACGCACAAGAGGTGCTGCCATATTATACTTTTTCTTGTGTTGAAACCTGCTTGCTTTACTCACCCAACACATCTGTAAAGATGCCGTGAAAACACCAAGGAGCTGATGCAGCAAGGTTGAACACATGTCCAGGGATTCCACCATTCCTAAGCAGCCCTACAGCCTCCACAGTCCTGCAACCATTTGTAAGATAAATATAGTTCTACCCAAAGTTCTTGGTTTACAGACACACATGCAAGACGCATAACCACTCTATAGGAAGTTTGCATGATAATGCGCTGGGTAGCAAAACGGATGCCAATATCAAGTATCCTGGCCTGCCCCTTCTTTCTTTCCGTTCTTAATTAATCAATTCATGGTTAATAAATGTTCCCCCAATGTGAAGTGTACTGGCCATCCGGTGAAGAATTGCAATGTATTTCAAACACAGTCCATTTCATGGCAAGTAAGCATGCAATAGCGATTTGTCAGCTGTTCGAGAAAAGAGCATGAAGTTTAGCTAAAACCCATGTTTTTTATAAACACCATTTAATTTGATATAAAAGTTGTGGGCATTATGTGAAGGAACATGGATTCCTGTTTAATCAATGATTTCTTATAATGTACTGATATGAATGCAACTAACTGAATATTAATTGATAATTTTTGCTTGAGAATTTAGAGTTATGAACACTATCGCACTTGCAAGCTGCATCTTGTCCAAAACAGCGGCAAGATAGGCTAGTTTCTGTAGGTGAGCAGTAATGAGCAGTGCGAAGTAACAACAAGAAACACCAGTAACAACAGTATGGGGCAAGCACAGGCTGCCAACTGTATAATTTATTGCACAAAAGTTCGCCTGAATATCAGTCAGACAACTCGTGCAAATGAAGGACCAGTTGGGAATGAACAAGTTACGAAATCAACAATGCCTGCTTTCACTAACAGGACCCTCATTCACATAAAGTATGCAGCGATAGGCCCCTACCGAGGTACGTCACAGCATGATGTCACTGGCACATGTAAAAGGTGTGGCTGGAAAAACACTCCCGCTGGTGGCTCAGCCCGGTACAGTCGTGCGGTGTTTGGGGCAAGTTTTAATTTTTCAAAGCTTACACTTCACGTTACAATGTCGACATTAGCTGTAGTATGTGTCTGCAAACATCTGGCTGTGTGGTAGACTGTGTGGTAAAATATTTGCCACGCTGTCTGTTTATCTTGAAGAAGTAAACACACGTGGTGGCCTGTGCGAGCAACAGCGACATAGTCTTCAAAAATGCGCACTGTTGATTGCAGCATGTAGTGTGCATTGAAAGGTATTGAAAATATCGGTTCAACTGAGAATATTGTGTGTGGTTTGTGCAGTGTCAATAACAATGTGTCTTGTTTGCGAAGACGTTAGCACTCATGGCAGGGACCGGTCGATGAAAAAACTTGATTCGACATTTTAGTCAAGGTAAATATGCACTTGACGCGACCATCTGCGAGTAGGTATATCTCGGTGTTTGCGCTGTGTGCAGAAAAAAATTGCATGGTGACCGGGCTGGAAGATACCATTTGCTGAAGCTGCATGTATGAATCGCCCCGACGACTACGCAAGCCCAATAAAGGTATAACTCGTTTTATCGAAGGCCTCATATGTCTTCATGTAATAAGCAGAGATTCTTGTTTCACATATACTCAGTACCTTTACCGCTCGATATTCATGAAGTGACAATGCAAACAACAAGTTTGTGTGTTAGGTCCTAATGGAGCAATGTAAATATGCAAATAAGTTGTAGGTGTCAGATGCAGCGATGTAACTGCACAAAAGATTACGTATATATTAAGCTACAGGTTTAGAATCGCATACATCTCAGTGGTCTATCAGGAACGTCACAAACAACTTCCTTGCCAACCAGCCCTTGCACAGAGGGAGGGAATGGCGGGCACGGTGCTCGAAGTGACGTCACACTATTTGCAAACATAGAGGAGGTTTCTTACTTAGGCAACATTTTGCACAATATATTTTTTAGATGCAAGACTACTCGTCCACATTGATCATACTGATGTCTTTTGTTGTTACTTTGTGCTGTGAATTACTAGGCATTTAGTCACCATGATCTTTTAAAGCTAATTTCAGTGTTCTCTCTCATATTGCTGACAACTGTGTTGTTGCATAAATTGGGCAAAAAAGCAACACAGAAAGGCTGTCACAATAAATACACCAACATGGGTATTCTCCTGCAAACAAAAGTCGGCACTGGTCCTGTTATTACCCGTCTTCCTTCTCTCTTTGCCTTGTTTGTGCTGAAACAGCCAAACACCTGATGAGTTAGATGAGAAATATTAACGCATCAAAACTATAAGTGCTTGCATCAGCAACTACACAATAGCGTGATAACCGCACCCCTGCCACACAGCAGCGAAACATATTTTGAACATGCTGGCAGCGTATTATTTTATAAAAAGCAACTCTGGCAGATTACAAAATCTCACATTGTGCATGCAAGTTTTCTTCAAAGTCAGGCGTACAATGTAGGTGCTGGCCGGTACATTATTAGTTACAAGCAAAGGCGTCTTGCAGGTACACATGCAGATTGCACGAACACCTCTCTCTCTCTCTCTCTACACTAGACACACACATTATATCTTTGAACAAGCACACGCCACTGTTTCGGGACACAATAACGCTCTACCGTGAACGTATGCTAATCAACCCACTTAGGCGGTTGGCTAGGTGAATCGAGCCAAGTTACAAATTGTATCGCCCGCGAACGTAAACAAAATGCTGCTTTGCATCAAATGGCACTGCAGGCTTCGTTTAATCAACAACGTAGCAAGCGCCGTGTGCGTCTTCCTCACTACATTGCACATATGAAAAAATCGATCACCATACACATGCATGTTGCCGCAGTTGTCTCGAATTAGCTCCAGTAAGGCCGCGCCGATGCGCCAGGGCTCTGCTAGCGTTAGCGTTGTCAAAGCGAATCGGCAACCGAACTCGCAAAGGCGCGTAATGTTGCCGTTTCACGACGCCTCGTTCGAGTGCGGCAACACACACTTGCACTGAGTGGCATACTTGGTCTACATAAAAAAGTGTCCTCCTTACCTTTACTTTCTTTCACACTGTCCTGAGGGAAGCGACCACAGGCGTCAGCCGTCACCTCGGAGTCCTTCGAGCGCCCGCCAACCCGCCGATTTCTTGGACGACTCGCACTTGTTCCGCACTCGAACAACCGCGGGAATAGGGCGCAATCTTAGCACATCACACGAACGAGGAACGGCGCTTCCTTGCGTAAATTTAACATTTCGTGCTCTCGTGTGTAGCAGCGCGAACACATGAGAGACACACCGAAACGGCATGCCTACGTTAACAAAGAAGACAAACATCATGTGGCTTTAGCTGTGAATGGATTTGACTTGGATATCTGTGTGAGGAAAAAAAAAACATCTGTCGCTGCTATAAACTGAAAAAAATTTACGTTATCTGGCAAAATAACTTTAAAAGTGATAAACGGTTATTCAAAAAACAAGTTACAGCTTATGAATATTTTCGCAGGTCTTTGTTTTGTTTTTGTTCTAGCAGACGACGGCCTCCTACTGCTCCTACGACAGACGTAGTGCGGTTTCACGTTCGGTGCGTGTCGCCGACGCAAAGCTCTACAGTAGTGATATCACAGTTATCAATTCTGAATGAATCATAGGATGGCTACAAAGCAGTGACATTTTGACATAGTGCAGTACGCAATCTTTCAAGGTATGACATTTCTTTGCTTTGAAGCAAATCAAAGCAAGCCGGCCGGCGCAATCAGCTGACATCGCCGCTACGCGAGGCATGGTCGTGCGCAATAGCGTCGCGCCCCGCGCTCGATTTGTCATCAAGCGATAGAGCTACTAAGTGGAATACAGCTAGATGCAGGGATTAATGGCGTATCACTCTAATTCCCTGTGGTGGCCGACTCAATCGCAAGAGAGCCCCGGGAAACAACCTTCAACTGCTCAAGCTTCTGTGTGGGTGTAAAAATACTTGTTTTCATCCGCGGCGGGGCAGCAATCTATAGTTTAAAGACATGCGAAAAGCATGTGACGTATATACAATCACAAAACATATGCACACAACAATAGATACGATTGCATATAGTACATAAATATGCCAACACATAGCGTGTAAAAAGCAAATTTATATACAAAACGTAAACACACCTACTCTCTCAGCGCGAATAGCTCAGCGAGCTAACGCACTCAGTTCACGTACAGGAGCACAACTAAGTGGCGCAGGTTCGAGTCCCGCCAAGTCAAATTTTTTTTGTTTTTTTTCTTTCAACGTTTTCATTGTACTGCTGTCTTTTCTAATGCTTTAGGTTCTAAAACAAAATAAAAGCAATATTGCGTTCAAGTACGTATGTGGGACTGTGTTTTTTGCGCAACAGTTATTAGTATTTTTATTTTCATTATTAATTTTTTTATTTATTTTATAATATAACAAAAGTAAGGACTAAGGGGAACATTAGGTCTGATTGATTGTGAAGGGACCCGAGAAGTGAGAAAACTCAAACCAAAAAATTTATTTGAGATAAAACTGAGCATTTCACAGCCGGACCAGTTTCTTCAAGGGTAGGCCATAGGTATGCGCGAGACTTGCTATATGACTAATCTCAAGCTGTGGCACTTGAGGGAAGGCAATATCACCGAGAAGCAGTTCCAAAATACATTTTGGTTGATGTTTTTTGATTCCTCCAAAATAAGGGCTGCACAATTGTGATCGAGCCAAACCAAGAATTGCGGGCACGAAGTCATGAGACAGAAAATGAATAATGTTGATTGTTTGAAAAATTGCCCTTAATAAAAGGAAGAGGTATGGAGTGCTACGTAGCTTAACTCGCAGTAGGAATTATATATATATATATATATATATAGATAGTTTAAAATGGACAATGTTGCACACACAGATATTGGTTAAATTTCTTTGCAGCACAGTTGAAGCATCTATGTAGAACTGAAGCATCAAGAGAAGCTCATGTGTCCTCACTTTATTGCGCTTTACATAGCTTGTATGCGTCCATGCAGCCATGATATGATGTATTTTAAAGTATTTGTTAAACCTATAATCTTCTTATTCATTAAAGCTGGCCCATAAGTTGTGTCTTATGTAGCACTACAATTAAAGCGTAATCTGCATGGTGGTCTGAAACAATGCTTTTGAAAATCTCAAAACGACCCAGCTCTATACACGACCATCCGAGCATCAATGATAAGCACCATTATGTGTCCGTACATATCAGTTGTGCTCTCATAATTAATTATTTTTCTGACCACTCCCTCTGCCCCTACCTCGTATCTGTCGTGAAGCTGTGGCAAGTAGTGTATAGCTGTATTTATAGTGTAGGAGCACATACTATCAATAAAAAATTATCTTTAGGCTACATGAAATTACTTTTCATAGATTTTCATTTCTTTTGTCGGTGCTCAGGAGAGCTCAGCTCATGGTCGATATTTTAAAATGACATTTCTCTTTGCAAATGTTAATGAGAACAGTATCATTAATATTGACAAGTTCTTTCTCATTGAATTTAGTTCTCATTATTATTGTTTCTACCAAAAAACGAGCCCATGAAGTTATGCTTTTTTTGCTTGATTTGTTTTCGTGTGACAGCATGCAAGTAAAATGACAGTTATTATCATTCCTTGTGAATGACACATTTTCCGTTTGACAGACTTTAGCACCTGGTCATCTGCAGAAGTTGTATTCATTCTGGAAAAGGGCGAACAGTGGTGACTGACAACACAGACTAGCCTGCGCTATTCTTTTGTACTATATATGTCACTGTGAATTCATTTATAACTTTATAGAGCTCGGATTTCCTGCTGAAAATGTGACAACAACTGTAGAGTTTCCACATTTTTGCAACAATCCACATGCCTTTCATACACTATTGCACATTTTCGTAAGCACCTTACAAAATCTGTATATTTCCGTGAGACCATACATTCGGCATTTTCCTTATGAAAGCTTCTGTACACTCCATACACTTTCCTTATCCTTCCATATCTTCCATAATGAACTCTCCGTATGCTCCATAAGTTTCCTTATCCTTCCATATACTCCATAAAAAGCTTTCCATATATGCCATACATTTTCCTTATCTTTCTGTATACTCCATAAAAAGCCTTCCGTATACGCCATACAATTTCCTTATCCTTCCATATACTCCATAGGAAGCTTTCCGTAAATGCCATACAACTTCCGTATATTTCCATAAAACTCCTTATTTTTTCCGTATGTAGCATAAGGAAATGTTACGGAGTCCATATATTTTCCGTAAGATTTCATACGGAACGTTTCAGTAGGGAAGGCATCCAGAATTTCTACCATACTCTTGACTTTGTAGGAGCATTGGATAGCGTCTGGCATCCTGCAGTCTTAAACTTTTTACGCAAGCACAGGTGCCCACAAAACCTATACTGTCTACTCAAATCCTTTTTTTCGAACCGCACTGTAACTTTTTCAACCAACGTCACACAAAAGATAGTTTGTGCAACAATTGACAGCCCGCAAGGATCCCCTATCAGTCCGCTACTGTGGAACATAGTAATGCACAGCTTACTCATTCTTTCCGTGCCACCCGGCGTGCACATACAGCCGTACGCGGACGACACCATCATTGTTACCACAGATACGTCAAGACTCCAATTACAAGCAAAGGCTGAGCATGTCCTGGCTTTAGTATCCGGTTGGCCACGAGGACAAAAAGTTACGGTAAGTGTAGAGAGGTCCTTCTTCGTGTTCTTTAATAACGGACACATGGGCACATCATAACGCCGCCCATCTATTCGCAAGGATGGCATTTTTCTCAAACACAAAAAAGAAATTAAGATTTTAAACGTATTATTTGACCCCTCTTTAAGTTTTCATGCCCACATTGACTACATCAAAGGAAAAGCTGAAGTGTTCACTTCCAGCCTCCTCGCATTTGTTAAATGGCACCGTTCACTAAACAGTACACTCACTAGACGACACTACCGTCAAGTGATACTGTCTTCTCTCACGTATGCACCTCCAGTTAGGTGGTCTATGTTCCCATCAAAATTCATTAGGGCGCGAGTTTTAACAGTTCAGCGAACCGTCTTAATTTCTTTAACAGGTGCATTCTACACCACACGTAAGTCATCCCTACAGATTATCGCTAATACGCCTCCGTTACCACTAGAGTTGGACAGACTATCTGCAGAATTTTCCTTTTTCATACTCCGGAACGTAACTTACTATGGTGTAAAAACATTCAAACCGGCCGACATACTATATCCATGCAGTCCGCGGGCTCATCACCCCTGTAAAAAATATAAATTTATTTTCACTAAACTCTCACCATCACAAGAAGTGGTTATTTTCAAAACAAAAGCCCTTCACGTGTACACTGACGGCTCATGCGCGTCATACGCGCAGGAAGCGACATATACTGGTTTGACAAAAGTTGGAAAAATCATAACTGTCAGGAAATATTAGATTCACACCACTTCAAGCGCATACGACACGGAAATATATTGCAATCCAAGAAGCCCTCCATTTCGTTTTTACAAACAACTTTAACACGACAGCCCACATTTACACAGACTGTCTATCGCTTCTATTCAAACTTTCAAGTCTCACTGATAACGATGAAAGAATTTGAAATGTCAAGTTGCTTCTCAACCATATAATATCGTGAGGCAAACTTACAAATCTGTATCATGTGCGTGGCCATATGGAAATTTTGGGAAATGAACTAGCTGACGCGTCAGCTGCATTAGGAGGGACGTACGTTACGCCAAAATATCGATTTGGTCTGTACGAACTCAGTTTCATAAAATCTTGAATTCATATTGGCACACCCATTGGCAGACTGTGGGGCCTGGGACAACGCCATTTGATTGGATCACAAGTCCGTACAAAATTCCTCAATGGGTCCCCCCTCCTAAACTCCTAACACACTTATTATGTGGTCATGGACACTTCCAGTATTATCTTCATCGATTCAATTTAACTGCATCGGACATGCGTATGTGTGGTGCCCCTTGATTGAGCCAACAACACTGTTTTAATGAATGCCCAAACACGCAACACATTGTGACCCACTTACGTGTGCACAACAGTGATACAACACTACCCGCGCCTTATTATCGGCTATTGACCAATAAAAATTCTCGTGCGTACCTACTTCAGTTAGTGACTGTCATGCGCAACTCTGTTTCTATGACATCGACATGACACGCATTAGCTACGAACACTTTATCAGGACGTCGCGTCATACTCCGAATTACCTCCCTATCATAAATTTTGCGTGAATGCTCTCGATTATAGTCGCAGTTATGTCAACAAAGGTGGGTGTAAACCTCTGCGACTGATAACGATAGAATCACTGCTCCGTTTTTCCTAAGTACTCAGACCATAGCATTCGCAACGCTTGCGCAAGTACCTAACCATGCCCCCCCCCCCCTTTTTTTTAAAGCTTGTTACTCTTGCAAATGGCGCCTTGTATAAGTTCGCAACGGCAAACAGGCTGCCCAAGGTTTCATGTTGCAGCGCTGGTTGGAACGACAGCCTGACGTGCCAGGTTACACGGCTCCTGGTGATGAAATGGGCTTCGATATCACAGAAGCCAACGCTATCATCCTCGTCAACGTTTACCCATCCTCAAGACCACTGGCTCGCATCCCACTTCGTCGTTTTGTTTGGACTTTCCGCATTCAACGACAGCGCAATTAAAATAAACATGCAGATACACACACACACCCACATGCACACACACACACACACACACACAAACACACGAACACACACAAATACACACACGCACGTACGAACCCCAAAAACTCAAGTAAGGGAAATACACTGTTGCTGCATTGTGACCTGCTCATTCCTAAGAAGCTAACCAATTTATTCATTGCACTTTCATGCCGCACTCACTAGGTTTTACCCATGTAAATTTTTTGACAAATTGGCTTCAAAAAAGAACTTGAGAAATTACCCCTCTTCATTTATGTTAGATTGGCTTGAGCCCGTTACACCTCCTGGTGGTACGGGCTACCGCTTTTTTTTCTTTCAGTTATTTTTACATATAGGGGGCGAAAAAAGCACACACACGCACAAACAAACACAAGCACACACATCTATATACTGTCTGCTGGTGAATCAATCTTCCCCGTAACATCTTTTGGTGGAAGGTGTGGGGCTTTTACACAACCCGGCTCTGGAACTCCACAGTGGACGCCAGCTTTGTCCAGCCGCGATCCCAGAAACCGGCACTGAGGCGTCGCCATCCGCGCCGGCTCCATCACCTGTACTTCCCCCCATCTTCGGGACACTGGCACATTTTCCGAGACGGATAGCATGGACGTCGAAGAATGGCTCGCATTATTCGAGCGCATCAGCTAGCACGACACGTGGGACGAGATCCTTATACTGCCAAATATTCTATTCTACCTACGGGGTACGGCACGCGTCTAGTACAAGACTCATAAAGAATAATTAATCAACTGGGACACATGCAAGCAAAAACTCCGCGACTTCTTTGGTCGGTCAGGTGCTTGTCAGATGACAGCCAGGCAGCAACTCGCGTCGCGTGTTTAATCATCGATGAAGTGCTACGTCAAGTACATTCAAGACGTACTGGCACTGTGCCGGAAGACTGAAAAAAACATGTCCGAAGCTGACAAGATCAGCAACGTTTTTAAAGGCATTGCTGCAGATGATGCTTTCACCATACTAATATGTAAGAACTGTACCACTGTCGACTACATCATATCTGAATGCCGACGATATGAACAAGGTAAAAGCAGGCGAATAACCCACCACTTCACGAGACTACCAAACACCGCTGCGACTTCGGCTTGCGAGGATTCTGCAGTGCCCTGATCTCTTGCACCTCCCGTCATTATCGCAAGGATTGTTCGCCAGGAGCTGGAGGCCATGGCACCTGATTCCTGTCAGCACCCTGCGCAAGACAACTGGGCAACAATCTCGCTTATTCGAGCCGTCGTACGTCAGAAGTTTGTTAACTTGGGCGTCCAGGTTCCCCAGCCCTCCAGGCCCGTGCCGTAGCCTATGAGCACTCCCGTCGACAACACTGACCGCCACTCTGCTCCACTTGTTGCTGCAGCAGCTTCGACTTCCCGGTTTCCACCCATGCTACCGAAATCTATCTGAGTGGTGCACGCACAATTCTTGACCCATCTGCTTTTCTTGCTCTCGAGTTGGGCACATTTCCCGCCATTGCCGCAACAGGTAATATTTCGAGCCAAACTTTCCTAATGTTGACCATTGTCAAAACCGTGGACACTATTCGCAACCTGCTTTTACGAATAACCATCTTCAGGACCCTTCACCTCGCCGTTTCTCTCCATGCTCCGAACCATCCTACGCGGACGTCGTCGCCCAAAGAAACTGGACTAGCCGCTCGCCGTCACCTCGGGGTCGGCCGTCACGCTCGCCTCAACGCCGCCGCTCTCCGTCACCGGCTTATTCTGGTCATCCCCCGAGAAACTGACGAGTGCAGCTCCTTGAGGTGGAGCTGCGTTGACGACTCGGAACGAAAACCCTCGACCAGCTACAAATTCAAGACGCAATTTTTTTCCGAATGTTCGTTGATGGCCACGCCATTACTGCTCTAATTGACACTGGTGCCCAAGTATCTGTTATGAGTTCAACACTTCGATCTCGCTTGAAAAAAGTTTTCACAAGTGCTATGTTCTCTACTGTTCGAGTGGCCAACGGAAGTCGAACATCGGTGCTTGGCATGTGCACTGCCCACGTTACTGTTGCCGGCCACCACACTTCCGTTCTCGGCGCAGTCCTGGATTCTTGCCCACACGACGTCATCTTTGGAATTGATTTCTTAACCACTCACTCCGCCCTCATAGATTGTTCTACCGGTATCTTACGGCTCGAATTGCCTTTGTGCACCGATTTCACTCCACCAAGTCGCACTCGGCTACGATCCGTAGAGTCTCTACGGCTACCGCCCCAGGCTGCTATGTACATTCCTGTGTAGCCCTTTCCATCCGTTCCTGATGGAGACTATCTGGTGGCTCCCCTCATTGATTTGACCCTTACTCTTCACATCGCACTACCACACTCTGCAGTAGTTGTTGCTAACAACACGGCGCTACTTCCAGTTCTGAACTTCTCTACGTCGACCCAAGTTCTTCGCCAAGGCATCACTTCAGCCAATATTTCCATCCTTGATGAATTCTCGATTTGTTCTTTTACCCCTGACACTAAGACCGTAGCGAAACCTGCCATCGTCCCGCAATATGAGGCGTTTCTTGACAAAATGATATCCGGTGACCTTTTACCTTCCCAAGTTACAGCGCTTCAGGGTGTTCTATTTTTCTACCTGGATATCTTTGACGTCGACGACCGTCCCCTGCGCCGCACAAGTTCCGTAACTCACCGCATCGACACCGGCGACGCCAGCCCACTCGACAAACGCCCTTATCGCGTGGCACATGCTGAGCGCCAAGTTATACAGACGGAGGTCGAGAAAACGCTGTGAAAAGACGTTATTGGGACTTCGTCAAGTCCTTGGGCATCCCCGGTGGGCTCAGTTAAAAAAGACAACACCTGGCGCTTTTGCGCCGACTATTTGCGCCTGAATTGAATCACCAAGAAGGACGTTTATTGTCTACCACACACCTCCACCTAAATATGTTACGGGGAAGATTGATTAACCAACAGCGGGTCTTCCTAACGGCTTAAAGAGCGCACCGTCATGCAGGCCAACTGGGGAAGCTTGAGAGTCCAACCCACAACAACCACGTTGTCGTCTTCCTCTTTTTGGGTGACATTTCAGGTGTCTCGGCGTGACAGTCACATACACGTATCATCATATAATCCTGGAAGATTGGCATGCCATGAACAATCAACACGAGCTAGGCGTTTGTTGGTGTTGTACTAATACTTCAGTCTGCCTTGGCTACTCGGCAGAATAAGTATAGTAATTAACAAGACACCTCGAGACGCAGAGAGAGAATATAGACCTGAACCTCTCCACAACAAAACAGTTAGAATTCAACAGAAGAGAATACGTAGAAGACCCCACCAATAGATTCAGGGAGCTGAAAATTGAGAGTTCTCACGTGTCCTGATGGGCGTAAACAGCGCTCGTCTTCACGTGGAATCAGAAAGCGAGGCTAGGTATTCGTTCCGCATCTTCGAAGATTGTGTTTTCACTCGAAACCGCCATTTCACGCCTAAGCAATTTTCGTGACTTGCACTTTAGCAAAGGTTTTATTCCGAAAGATGCGCTCCCGCAATTGGGCTTAGAGCGACGCTTTCTGTCTTCAAACCTCCGACAAAATTGCGTTGTATTATGCCGAAATCAGCAGCACTCCTTGTGTTTCATCGAACCGCGGACGAAACAATTTGCATGTTGCACGATAGGCAGTAGCCTGTAATCGGAAGAAGAAAATAATGAGAGGCGCGCATTCTAATACCGAAACTGCGGAGGACGACAGCGAATCCATCTCTTCTTGAGAAACGCATTAGTGTCTTTCTGGAAATGGTAATGAGCAAGGCAGTTTGCTGATTGGGGCAGTGAGAACTGATTACAAAGTTTGCTTATGGTGGTCGCTTTTGTCCTTAACACACAAAAAACGCAAAAATGCCATAGCAAAGGTTGCTGCTGCTATCTATATAAAAAACAGTGCGAAATATATAAACATGCCCGAAAGTGCGAACACTTACCTCAATCCTATTGTATATGCTGATGGCAAGATTTTTATGGTATTTTACGCTAAGTATATTATCGGTGCAATCTACAATGCCACGCTAGCCACCATTTGCTACAAAACGTTAATAAACCGAAACAATAGCGTAACAGCGGTTTCACCGTCATCGAGTAATTATTCTTCGCAACATCTTTGATTTACTTCCATAGTGCTTTTTTCCTGATCTTTGCCTGTTTTTACTTTTTCTCGTGCATAGTTTAGTTCTTGCTAGTCCGTTTAATCGAGATCCTTTCTCTTTTTGATAAGCGCCACGCGACACGACTACGTTGGTTTTCGCTGTAACATAGGAAAAGCTGCAACCTATACCACCTAATGTTATCTAGCCAGAACGTAGTCTCGTTGTTGTGAAGAGAGCATGTGTGCCTGAAAAGGGTTAACAGGTTGCTTCCCTGTGTTGCAAGGCACCTTTCGATGGGATTGCCCAAAATGGAATCATTGACGCGTCATTTTGCAGTATACAACGGGGAGACTGTCGTATGCAGCCATCCGTAATCGCAATATTCTTGTGGAACTTGTTCTGGGGGAAGAGGTGTGGTCACTCAGAAGAAGCCGGAGTACCAATTTCTCGTGGCTGCATAGGATTGAAAATTTTAACGTGACGCTTTGTCCTAACTTTTTCGCTTGAATATAATGTTTCCATTCGAGAGCGCGAGTCCAGTTTAGCATGGTACTGTGCACCTGCCATCAAGCACTCGGCGCTTTCCTTTATGATTCCTTGAAATCTTGCGTGCCCTTTCCTCCGCGCGTTTTGTTTACCTTATTGATGCCGTGAAGCACAAGAACGCGTTATTTTGCGCAAAGCTGTTGATAATCACAATCACGAAAGTAGATCGTGGCGCAAAAAGCCATGCGTCGTCGATACGTGGATCATTTTGAGAATCACGTAGAGTATGTAATTGATGAACAATGCTGGCACTACAGCCGAGCCAAACACAAGGGGTGCCCGACGAGCACGCATAGTGGAATATAAAAATTTGACGAACTATTCACATCAATCTCACGTTTCCTAGCATAAAACTGGCTACTCCGTGTAACCCTGTATCTCTAAAGCAAATCACGAAAAAAATGCAAAAAAGAATATTCGTATTGCCATGACGGCGCCTTCCTTAAATCGACTTTGGCCATGCCATGAAGCCAACTGGCACAATATTATCCGTAAGTTGAGTAATTGCTTTACAGGTTGCGTATCGAGAGACTCAGTACAAGGAACTGTAATTTCCACACTTGGCAAGTTAAACAAATACTGGCTCGACTGTGCCATGAAGACTGTAACTTATGTGTTTTGCTATTTGCGCCGAAAGGTTACTGTTCGAGGGCACGTATTTGAAACACAATCTATCCTAGGTATTTTTTATTTATAGTGCTGTTTTTTTGCAAAATATCAATTACAGATAGCGGTGGTGGTAGTGGAAAACTCCAGCACCAAACGGCCATTCTTATGAGCTTATGACTTTAGCTGTTAAAATTTAGGAGAATGCTAAAAGCCGCTAATTTCACTTCGTATTCTTTAAGCCAGTGCCCCCAATTGTTCGGTGTCATTATTTTAGTAGTTACTGATATAGTAAGTTTTGTATAATTCTTGATAAGAAGCATAACAAGATGACGCAGAAGGATGCAGAAATTCTGAACCATGCACTGACCGCCACAAGTCTTTCGCCCTAAAGATGACACACCCAAACTAAGTGAGGCCAAAGACCAGGTAATTTCTAAATTCCGCATTTTACCCTTCCATTACTTTGTTGAATGGTAAAAAGCAGCGGCTCGATGCGGCATTTATACCCATGATTTCATCCTTCTTCATGGGGTTATGCTTGACGTGAAGCCGATTTCTAGTGATGACCAATAATGTAACTCTTGAAAGCCAAATCCTAGAATACTACGTTGATAGCGTTCAAAAGCTCGTTTCGCTGAAATTCTTGCGTCGGTGTCATTGGTCTGGAGCGAAAAATTATCATCTTATGCGTGAAAACAAAATAGAACACGACGAAAATGAAATAGCACGCTATATCTATGAAGTAAAAGATGAGTGGGGCAAAGCATCCGCCCGTCCGCTCCTATTATACTAGAGCACGCACCGTATGGATAGACAGTTAACTGTATGAAAACCACTTACGCCATCAAGTGATAGTATTTCCAAGGACATATACACACAACGCTACCTAGTGAGCAATTAGTAAACTGGAAGTGACTACATACACACTACATACAAATGGAGGAGGGACCGACCCGCACCCTGAGGAACTTGGCCTCTAAAAATTCTGTGTCAGAGTGGGGATCCAACCCGAGGCGTTATCGCGGCAAGCGGAGTGTTCGACCACGTGGCCACGCGCTTGTTTGTGAATACACGGAGAATAACTTCTTCTACTTGAAAATGCAGCCAAAGGAACACGTGGTTTATAAACACACGCGTCCTGTATACATGTTTCACAATGCAACAAAAATATTGAAGCTATAATGCATGGTACAAGCGAATTGTTGCCATCGGGCTTCAGAACAAGCGATTATCATGACTTGATTGTGTAAATCTGGTGACCCAATGAAACAGACACAACGCTACTGCGCCTGTTCCCTTCAGGTGATGTAGTGAGTGCATGGCAAGTTCGTAATGGTTTATTGCACTAAGCGCTTGAAGTTTGCACTATGAACAAGTTATTACGTTCACTTCCTAAATGCGACGCTTCATGCTCCCATAATTTGTTTATATAAATGATGAATTTTGATATGTAGCACGAACAAATTGTTGATCTTTGCATTTTCAGCAAAAGAAGGAAGTGAAATATTCGAAAGCCCTCATTTGGCAGAAAAAAATTGGATTTTTGACGCAGCTGCCTTCAAGATTGAGCCTAGGAGCCCACTTCTTTTGCTTCAAATGTTTGAAACCATGCTTCATTTCACTTTCATTCTGTTAACGAGATGAAGCAGTGTTCATTTGGTCAGTATAATAAAAATAGACTATGCGCGCAGTGTGGTTGAATGGAAACCTTAAAGTTTTACAGCCCGTGGCAGTGTTACAAGATCTTAGTAAGCTTGTATGGAATGCAGTTGGGGCATATAAGGACATGCAAAAAACGTAAGCGGTTGGTGCAGCTCCTGCGGGAAGTCAACGAGTATAAATTTCCTTCAGTAATTGTAATGATAATTAGTTCAGAAATGCTAGCTGTGGGCATGTATAAAAAACATGGGTGATGCCTGCGTCATAGCAATCCGTATAACATGAAATCAAATCGTGCCCTGAGAGAGGAGATATAATGTCAACTGTACATTCATGTAAGACAGTTGGCATAATGTATACGGTTGTTTGGCACCCATATCTCCGTTTACCGTCGATACACCCCAGTTCACGCTTGGTAGTGCATCTTTATTGCTATGATAAACATTCGTGATTATTGATGAAACGAATGGTAGCTGTGACTGTCAGCGCTGAGTGTGTAACGAGATAGAAATGTTTGACAGCCCGATAAATGTCGCTGAATACACAAACAACGTGGGCTATAGTCGTCATCCCGCGGCACGGTAAAGTGTGATTTAATACCACGGTCAGACTCGAGGGAAGCGCTAAGCGCGGCCAATGACCGGTCGCGATTTTGCTCGAGCTAAGGATAAGCATGACAAGTTGTATTACAGCCAGGTGAGGCAGGTGCACATCGCTGAGCTATAGACCCTTTCACTGTTTACAAACACAAACCCTTGGTGACTGCCGGTTTCGGCCATCGATGAGCCTGAAAGGCATAGGTGGGCAAAAAGAGCGTTAGAAATTAGCCCGCTGAATTTCTACGCTTTCTTGCATCATTTGGCAAAATATCATTAAATAAATATTCTTTTCAGCTACATAAAAAACTACAACAAATTGTCTTTAACAATACGCACATTTTTTTTACCTGAAAAACTCATATAAGACTTTCCTTACCCTGGAAAAAACGTTGAAACGTCCTTTAGATTTTGACTTTACGAGCTGGTAAATGAGGTGACGGGATGTTTTTTCGGGGTACAACGCTTGAAATTTCGAAACTGTCGATGTGTGGCTTGGGTGGATGCTATGAGCGAGGCCGGCGCTTTGTCTAAAAATCACCATTTGGTGGTGTGATGAGGAGTTTACGAAAGTGCAATTTTCTTCATAACGCGCTGAATAGGACGGATCCGCAAGAACCCGCGTCGGTGGTGTAAATTACCCAGTTTATAATAATTATGAATAACGTTTCTTTATGGCTTAAGACGGCCACATCACTCCACTGACCAAGGACTGCGAGAAGAAAGTAGGAGACACAAAAAGTGCGCTTCTGAAGCCGATTGATTATGCATCCAAGGCTCCGTGGAAAGCATGCGGAAAAACTGTTGCTGCAGACCGAAATGTCATCGGTTCAATTCCCGTTGACAAAACATTTTTGTCCATGGCATTGGAACATTAAAATTTGTTGGCGCCATTAGGGCGACGAAAATACGCCACTGAATTCCTTATTGACCATGATACAAGAGTCATTGTTCAACAAGTCTCAGCTTTGCCGCAAAGAGGAAACATTGAACGTGATAGCAACATTTTGAAAGATCATGCACAGAATGGAAAGCAAATCGAAACTTGCCCCGCGTTTCTCGCGCATAAATTACGCACGAAACGTACTCACAGGTACGGATGCACGCGAATAAGCGTCTCATTTGTTACTTCGCTGAGTCTGAAAAGTGCGCGCTTTTTGCGAACAGAGGCTGCAATGACTGCAGTGACCTTTGCGCGCCCGGTAACTACAGCAGAATCGTTCCACGTAAAGCCCGAGGCCAGCCAAGGCGTACGAGCCTCCGCTCCTCGCCACCGCGAGATAAGGGCATGTGAGTGATTGTCGCTCCCCTTCTCTAAGCCGGGCAAATTACGCGTGGAATATAAAAGCGGGCGCCGCTGCGCTATATGGCGATGTGCTCTCATTGTGCCATCGTTCTGGTAATGCCGAAAACACAGCAGCGGAAAGTGGTAGATATAAGTAGCTTGCTGTTTGAATGGTGAAGAACGTTCTCCGGGGTGGCTCAGTGCTTAACGCCTCGCTTTCACGACGTAAAAAAAGGCACAAGTTTGTACATTTCACTCACTCTGCAGACGTGGTCCTAGCTTCACGTGATCTACATGTTATATCTAGGGCTTCAGCTTAAGTGAAAATGTGTAATACTTCATGATCGGTAACTTTTAAAACTTTTCTGAGCGTGACGATGCGTTCAGAAGTTCGTATTATTTGAAATATTAGCACTTCGTAAGCAAACGACTTTGATTTAGCCATGAGCCTAGCAACAAACATACTGGATTGCTCTCCACAGAAAGACCTCACGTATACTTTTTCAGCATTACCTAAGTAATCACGCAATGTTAGCGCAAAGTCTCTGCTACTAATATAGCTCACTTGGATTGAGTACTAGTTAGTAAAGAAACCTTCCACAACACCAAACAACAGCTGAAAATTTCTACATCGTTGACGGCGAAACAATAAAGTTGCACCAAACGTTCCCCGGATTACAAACGCTTCGCGACGGCGTCCTGTCGGGCTCATTAAAGGTCATTAGCGGAGTGGTTGAGTAGGAAACAGGAAGTGATAAAATAAAATAAAAGACTAATAGCAGACTCCTTTGGCAAATCAAAACAAAACGGTTGTTCATAACGCAGAACATGTTCTGTGTAAGAATGCTGATGGTTATATGTTGCCGCCTGCGTGGTTTGTGGTAGTTTGCTCTGCAGGGCCTATCTGCAGCGCGAAGGTTATTGCAAAGACGGTCGCGTGCACCTACAGGGTAACCTATTTCCTAAATTTAGCGTAGTAGAGCACCCAATAAAAGCAATTGTAAGGTCTGGCATCACAGGCGAGGGGGCTGAGTCTTCTTTGTCCTAAAAGTGTGTGCTTTCTAAGAAGCAGATTCTCGGAAAACGAGAATCCCGGCATAAGGACGCCCGTTCTAGTAAAAGAAACGTGGTGGTGTGGTGGGAGAATCTTATAGTTTCTTGTGAGCACTCGAGGGGGGGGGGGGGAGAGGCCGTAGTCTGTTTTCGCTTTTAACGGCAGCGAGATGGCCTCTGGCCAGCGGGATGCCGGCATGCACCGTGAAGACATCTGGTGTCTTGACACCCATACATCTTGAATAGAGTCGGTGAGGCGGCTGCCACGCAGGACAGCTTATACCATCTGGCAACAATGGCATGGGTCCGCCAACGAACCAGCTGCACCCGGGTAACATTAGTTGGGCTACCAAATGGCGCCACCATCGTGTGCGTTCGCACAGTACGCGGAACGTCTTTTGTAGGCCGTTCTTTTTGGCTTTCTCTTTCGGACCGAGAAGTCAAATGCTTGAATTAGAGAGCGAGAGGAGAGGACGGCAATAAGTGTGTTGAGTTTCTCCAATAAACGGACAGGCTGTTTTCTTTGGCCGTGAGGAGAACAGGGAGGGGCAACATAGGGGTTAAAACCTGGCTCCTGATTTCTCGTTGGCGTTCTGGTCGCAGAAAACTGCTCTGCACTATCGGCCCTGTAGAGGCAACATGCTACTGCCCCAACGGTGAACAGTCTCGTAAATTTGTGCGTAAGTTCCTGTAGATAAAGTAGAGTTGTTGCAACGTATCGAAAGGCGCTGGTCTCTATCTTTGATATGCAGCAGCTGCAGCAGCAGCCACGACTAGACAGGACGGACACCATGCAACCAACCTTCCACTCCTTTCTGAAGCAACAGCAGCTACACAGCTCAGAAAGCTCTGCTCTAGAGAACAGAGGAAGTGGGTAGAGGGTTGAGTTTTACTTCAATGGTAATGGAAAAGCTGGATCATCGATCATGTTGTACTTGCCTTAAATATTAATGACCAGATTGAAGTAAAAGCCCACCCTACCCTTTCCGAATAAAAGGGACAAAATAAAAAAGTGAAACCCGGGGATCCATGGGCGAACGTTGCAGCAACATGCGACACGTAAGCATCTCTGTACATGGCTATTCATTAGGTTATAGCATATTTTATTTAGCCTGTGTATTCGTGCCCTCGGCATTAGTTAGAATAATAGATTCATCTAGCTCCGTTTCGCCATCACAATGATGCGTCCAACTGAAACATTGACTAATACCTCTGACTGGATATACCTGTGAGTCAACCAAATTACTTACAATGCGAGACACATTAGTACCACCATTTGATGAACTACACTGCTCAAATTGTGTTTTTCCCGCAAAATAATAAAGAATAGTTACTTTGTTCTGCTTACGCTATGGCAATATATAATTCATAATCATAACTAGCGAACTTTATATGCAGTAATATCTTATAAGTAGTACCGAAAGTGACGAAGTTCTATGTTAGTACTAATGTTGCAATTGACAGCATATGAAGAGAAATAGCGGTGGCTGCATTTTTGATGGAGACGAAGACGCTGTAGGCCTGTATGCTCAGATTTGGGGGCACGTTCAAAAACCCCAGGTGGTAGAAATTTCCCGAGCCCTTCACAATGACATCTCCCACAATCATTAGGTGGTTTTTTTACGTCAAACACCGCATATCAATAAATCAATCAATGTAGAGAAGTAATCAATCAACAATGTGGTCTAGTTCACCTTTTTCTCAAGTTGCTGGGAGCGCTAGTTAGTGCCAAAAAGCAAATTGATTACACAGTGAAACATAAACGAAGAGGAAAAATAATGTTATAGACTTCGAAATTCAGGCCAAGAAAAAGTGAAGCACCTCTTTACTGACAACGATACGTATTGTGTTTGTGTATTAAAAACTCACAAATTAGAACTTATGGTGGAATGATTGCTTTTTTTAGTCGCTGTTGCGTTTTGTTGTGAAGGTGACTTGGTTTGTCCAAAATACCAGTAAAAGTAGATTAGAAGCTTTCACGCTTGCAATCGTTGTCGCGCTCCAAATTTGCTCCCTGGTGGCTACAACGTGGTATTCGCCTCATTTCTACTCGTCTAGTACTTTTGCTGTAACGAATAGCACGTGAGAGATAAGAGGTCTGTCAATTACATAGTGCAAACGATGCCATTTTACATAATGTGGACTTGACATCTGGGCCACTAATCTCCAAAAGCCGAGCTGAAAGCTTAGAGGACACAGAAGTCATTCATTAGTTTCCCGTTTTCTGCACGTACAGCAAATATTCTGAAAGCGTCAGGCATATTGTTTTAGGAAATGGGAAAAGTTTACCTATTAGACAATTAATATGGCAGAAATATAAAAAAGTAAAAACACTGAAAAAGCGGAAAAACTAGGGTCCTTATTAAGGTCGACAATTGCGTCAAAAATTTTGTTGGTTGAGAATAAACCTGTTCTCATTAATGAACTACTCAGTAAAACACTGGGTCTACCATTCTTTTCAGACAAAACAAATTCCTTTGGGAATGATCATAATATTGACATGTTATGAATATATAATTTATATGTTCAGACAGTCAGAAATCTCTTAGTGTTGTGAATCATTTCAGTTTTCAATTTATCTGTTCTTTCAAAACACGCAGAGAATAAAAATTTAAATATGGAAACTAAATTATTTTTCGCCCAAATTATCTCCTGTAAGGGAGAACGGTAGTGTTCTTCATCATACCATCTTTCCGGGCTGGTTTTCTTTCTACCATAAATTAAATCGAACTATTACAATTAGCAGCCTTATGTCGGAGAATACACGCCGTTTTGACGAAACAGAAAGGAATATTTATGCACCACTTAATTCTCGCACGAATGACTCACGTTTGTATAACGCAAAACTTGACAAGCTGTACATGAAACCCAAAGTGGGACTTGACAAAGCTGTACCTCAAACCAGACGCGTACGCCGAGGCCAACGCCGTCATTCGACGGAGGTTTCTCGTGTGGCATTTTGGCTTTGTCGGCGACATCTGCAAGCGCCCGTGGAAGTACAATTCAGCTACATCGGTTAACCTCATACACAGAGTAACTGGGGGGTAATTTTTTTCCTTGAAACATTCTGTAGCACAGAGAGACTGTGTGATGCGCGTAAAATATCTCATCTTCCTATATTTGTGGCGTATCTTCCTTTATTCGGGAAAGAAGTGCCGTAACAGTATTCAGAAGTTTCATTTTTTGTCAACACATAAACTTATATACAGCCATAAGGAAGCCCAGGAGAGAAATGCAGCTTTTTTTCCCCTTCTGTCGTCACACTACTGACCTCTTTTTGGGCGTTGTTCTCACCACACCATCTGTGCTCTCCCACCAAAGTAAAAAAGTAAGGCATCGAAACAAACGATGCACTGATAGGTGTCGTGCCCCTCGTACGAAGCGAATTTTGCCTTACTGCTGGGTCGATACGGGCTGTCCATGCGCTGCACCACGACGTTCACGATCCCCGCAGCCCGATATAAGTGTGAATATTTTTATTTCTTTGATATTTTTTGTGGTGTACAGATTTCCTTAAGACTAACGCTGCATTTAGATTCTATAGCAAAAACAAGAGATGATCTCCAGACACAAAAAAAGGCCACGCGAAACAACAAAAGGCATGTGGCGGGGGCGCAGCTGTTCAAGAACACACTGTTTAGTAATAGAATTCCTTGTTCGGCATTGCCTTTTTTTTCTCTTTTCCAACTCTAATGAGTCCAACTCAGCTCGAGTAAACAAAGCAAAGCGTAAGGTAGTGATGAAGTGCCACTTGATCAGCGCGGGCTTTTTGCACCAAGCAGTCAAACAACTCAAAAATAAAATGTATTAAAATTAGCTGCAACAGCGGATCCGGAGTAAGGTCATGCCGGTAAACGCCAGCACATAGTATTGCATTGATGGCGAGTAAAGAGCTTGAGCTTTTCGCCCTCACCAGGTCTTGATTTCTGTGATAATTATGGCCTTTCAGCACATATGCGAAACTCTCTTGAAGGCATATTTTTCTTATTAGTCTAATAACCCAGCCGGAAAAAAAGCAAATTTAAATTCTTCGGAAGAAGAGACAGAAAAGATAAACAAAAAAAAAGAACACGGAAGTCTTGTTTGCGGACGACATGCTTAGCTGTATGTCCGACTATGCCACACATTAAATATATATTTTCAGCTATCTTCTGTTGAATCACAGCCGCAGAGCGTGTACAAATGGGAGAAAATTGTCAATCGCATTATGACACACAAGCAACCTTGATATTCGTAATCACGTATAATTATTTTTAAAATGAACACAATGTAAGATTGAAACGTGTGATCTAAATGTATTAAAGGCAAACTCAAGCAATGCTAAGCAGAAGCTGCCTAACAAGAAAAAAAAACCTTTCGAAAAGTAATTTTCTTAAGCTGCATGAATACCTCTAAGAGAAAAGCCGCTGACATTGGAGGGATCAAAATAATTTCATTATTTCGTTTGCAAACGAGAAAAAGGTTTGAAGCTGTCGCAGCTACTCCAGACATTCAGTAAGTGCGTGCAGATGTTTCATTCTAGCATATTGTGTCTGAGATAGAAATATATACTGTTTGCGAACTTCTGTGTTAGCGCGAACAGAAATAACAAGGTAGGTAAATTTGTGACATCATGATTTGGCTTTACTTTAGACTGGTTCATTGCTATCGATTCTTCCTTGCGTCAGTGGGCAATGAAACTGTCATTTTTACGACGTGTTTTATGCCAATGCTGACTTTAAAACATCTTCGTTTTGCTTGAAACAAAGGTTTCGTTACTTGCAAAGTATTTACTGGCATCACTAATTGGCGTATGGAGAGCCAACATAAACAGCAGAAGACACTGAAGTTTGTATCGGGTTTGTATTAGAGATCATTGCTTGTTATGTAGCTGCTGCTCATACTTCACGTCTAGATTTTACCTTACTGAAAAAACAGCGATTGGTTATGCGTAAAATTTAATTGGTGTGGTGATCTTCGCTTTTCAGATTTAGTAATTCTGTGCTTCGGGTAATATTATAACTGAAAACTTTCAAAACTTCACCGTAGGCAATTTTTATATTTCTTACCAAACTTGCAGCTTTAGTGTCATTGCAGTAGAACTATAAAAATATATTTCAGATAAAGTTTAGTCGGGGACCATGGTGATATTTTTTCAAGGAAGAAGAGAAATTTGACATATTTAATGATTTCTAGTCAGTACCAACTAATGAATTGTGAACCTTATTTTCTTGATGGGCCTCAAACTACGTAGCCCCACCTCTTTTCCTGAATTATTTACTCTCCTTGCTTATTCTTTGACATGTATATATCATTTTCCTTACCTTAACTGTTTCAGTCTCCAGTTTCTACTCGTTCACTGCGGTCGTGTCTTTTTGATCTTTGAATAACGTCAAACCTTATCAAATGGCTCAAATATTGTGGTTACTCACTGCTTTCAATAGACGATAAGAGACAGCACAAAATATGCAAAACATTAGTCAGAAATTTTTTTTTGCAAGGTGGAAGCGAGAATCCCCTATGCATACTCTTTTCGCACTGTATGTATTCACGTACGTAGGCACATACGCGTGCACGCGCACGCAAGTTTGTGTGTGTGTGTGTGTGTGTGTGTGTGTGTGTGTGTGTGTGTGTGTGTGTGTGTCTGCGTGGTGCTGCACTCGAAGCTGTTGCTGTCCCCTCTGTCTTACTGTGCATACTGACATTATTCCAGGCATTCATTGATTGGCTCTCATTGATGGTGTTGCATAATTCAAGGCAATAAATTAGAAAGGGTGAAGTTATGCGAACAGCGAGGTACGTTAACGGGAACGCAAATATGTAGTTGGCTACCCTGCAAGGGGTAAGCAGTAAAGAGAGACAGAAAAGTAATAAAGAGGAAGTGGGAGAGAAAGGGGAGGGGAAGGAATAAAATAAATGGACGAGGTCGTCTGATAGAACAGTTTTTTTTTTCATGTTGGCACATGCCTCCTGAATCGAAAAGGGGCAACAAAATACAACATCGCTATCAATACGTACTAAAAAATACACCTCAGCAAAACATCTTCATGATTCCTGCTTCTACTTAAATAAGAATTCATTATTGTTCCATATGGCAGTTACCATTTTTCAATAGTTCGTGCACTTCAATAGCAAATGCATGTCCCCCACAGGTTCCCAAATGTCTCACCGACAGCGCCGATTGGGAACAGTTTCACAAAATTACTCTCTTTACTTGGACTGACATGGGGTGTTAAGCATAGAGGCAAATGGTGGCTCGCCTACTGCTTTTTCTATTGATGTTGCAACTAAATGCAACATGTGGACAGTCAGGCAAAAGAGGAGTCCCATGGTCGAAGAGTTAGTGCCGTAATCCGTGCAAATAACAAAAGAAACGCCAGGCCTGCTCGGAGGGCGCTGCACAGTCACAGTGAAAGCTAAAAGAACGGTTTTTGAGAGCCTTTTAAAATACTACTGCAAGAACATTTGCTTCGTACACACTGGGACATTATTGATAAAAAATATTGCGTAGTAGGCCAGCATTCGCTATGCTATTTTTCGTCATTCTTTTAAAAAGTGTGTTATCCGGTAAACATTTGCAAGAAATTGTGTGTCAATTGTTCGTGGAGTGGTTGACGAGAAGGAGGAATAATGGCTGAAGAGCGTGTGAGCCACAGTTATTAGGGAAACAAGAACAAGCTTTTGTAATGGGTTGGAGCATTGAACGGACCACTCGTTACGCTATTCACAATGTGTGACGACTGGCTGTTATTTCGCTGTTTTGAAATGCTTCATAAGTCCTAATAACGCGATTGCTTTCCCGACATCAAGCCTGCCTAAGGCTAGTTTGCCAACAAGTCACAAGAACTGGTGTGGCTCAGTGGTGGAATACTGAGTTGGGACCCAGAAGATCCAGGTTAGAGGCTCCCAGCCCCACTGTGTCACTCGTGCTAGGTTTTTTTCTAATTTTGCGCGATGTTGTTACGGACAACGGTGGTGTTGGACATATTCGCGTGACCCGAGTTGTGATCTCATAACATCTTTCACTGTAATAAGGCGTGAAAGTTATTTCGGGACTCACCAGCACACGGAATTCCTATAAACGTTAGGGATTCTATGCCGCAAAAAAAGGAGGTTCCGCTGAAACGCGAGATGAGAAAGTTGGCATAAATTTATATCGAGTATGACGTCATATACACAGGATTGATTTGATTGATATGTGAGGTTTAACGTCCCAAAAGGACCACATGATTATGAGAGACGCCGTAGTGGAGGGCTCCCAAAAGTTCGACCACCTGGGGTTCTTTGACGTGCACCTAAATACGAGTAAAGGAGCCTACAGCATTTCCGCCTATATACACAGGAGGGAAAATTCTTGAACATGGTGAGAAGAGCAGAAGGAAAACATATTCCCTACCCCTGCTGAACACGAAAGGCGACAGATTGGAGAGTCAGGCAAACACCCTCGGGGCGCACTTCAAATCGGTCTCCAACTCACCACTTTAGAGCAAACGTTTCAACGTTACAAACCCAGAATATACAAACAGAGATTAGAACGCCAATTCACAACACACAATCAACCTCTCTGTTCGGCGGAACTACATGTCTCAGTTACCTACTGCAATAAATATACCCCAAACCCGGACCGTTCGGCATAAGAAATGCAGAAACACCTTCCTACTGAAACCCCAAATGCCCTCCTCTCCGGATATGCTTTCCTGGCAAGCTACCCAAGCCTGAAAGAGAGCCATCGTTTTCCCGATTTTAAAACAAGAAAAGGCTCATTGCGTCAAATAGTTGTCTTTGTAATGTCTTTCAGAAAATGATAAACACAGCTGAAGCACTTTCTTGAAACTAATGGTCCGCTTGACTTATACCAGTATGGGTTTCGAGAGGCTCGGTCCACCGTGGTCAGCCCTGCCTGTATCGAGGCACGAATTCAGGATGCTTTTGTTGATAAGCAATTTTTCGTTCTGTGTTTCTCGATAAAAAACCGTAGGACACTGTATTTTGCTTTGGCATATCGCGAGACCTGAAACATTGAGGTGCGTGGGGTACAATGCTGACAATCATCGAAAACTACTTGTCCAATCGGACTTTTCGTGTTCGTGAGGGCACTGTCTTATCCCGGATATTTGTTAAAGAACTAATAGTGCCACAAGGAGGTGTTTTGAGTTGTATGCTTTTTATCGCAACTCCTTGCGCCTGTCTATCCCACGCAATATGTTTTATTGCACATATCGTGATGATGTACATGTCGTTTTAAATCATGCAACCTCTGAGTATGTGAACGTCAAGCCCAATGAGGTTTGAACAAGGTTTCTCAATAAGCAGATGAAAGGGCACAACAAGGGGTCCCCCCCTCCCCGAATATTATTTTTCACCACGGTATAGAGAGCAAAAAGGGCCATTTTAAACAGGTGCCCCTCCCAAAATCAAGGTGGCCCCCCTGCCCCCCCCCTTCCCCAAAAAACATTCCTGGCTATGCACGTGGGCAGATGAGGAATGTTTTAAACTCAACATGCAATACAGCACTTGCGTTTTGTTCTGCCAAGAAAGGGGCCTTCATCTCGACCCCGACATTGACCTGCATGGTCAACGCCTGTTTGTCAAGACTTAGCATTAGTCTATTGGCCTATTAGAGACTCAAAAATATCCTTAAAACCATACACAAAGTATTATTGAAAACTCGCTGTTTAAAACTATGAATATATTTAGTGTTGTCACGCACTACGTAGAGTATTGACGGGAAATCCTTGATAAATTTGTATAAAAGCCTTGTACGCACGCGCCTAGATTACGGTGGTATAACCTACCAGTGTGCGACACCATTACCCTTAAAGATGCTCGACCCGGCCCACCAAATGCATTCGCTTTTCTGCAGGTGCTTTTCGAACTAGCCCTGTAAAAATCCTGTACGTAAGATCAAATGAATGCTTCGTCGCTCCACCTGCAGAGATGTTACATGTCTTTGATGTACATTTTGAAGGTTAAGGCAGACGAGAAACATCCCACTTCCTCCGGAGTTACCAATTTGACTAATTCTGCTTTGTTCAACAATAATGCTTCGCAGAGACAGCCTTATTGACTCCATGTGAGGAACCTTGCTGAGGAAACTGGCGTGCCACTCCTAGAGCACCATTTTGACGGCTCCCGCATTATATGCGTCGCATTATAACCACACTATAATGGCAGATTATAGACTGTGATTCATCTTTCGTCGGCCGCTGTGATAGCTCAGTGGTTAGGGCATCCAACGCGTTATTCATCTTTCGTGGAAGTTACGAAACGTTCTAGTACTGCAAATATCCACACGCACTTCGTCGAACTCCAACGCAAGTACACTTGCCTAAAGTTTTTCACCGATGCCTCAAATTGTCTCACTCGTGGGTCTTATGCCACTGTTTGTCCATGTTTTTATTACTCCGGTATTCTGCACAACAAAACAAGCATTATAACTATATCTGTAGCCGTCAAGAATAATAAAGAAATACAACTACAAAGTGCGGTGATATACACGAATTAGCTGAGCATAGTAACAGCTTTGAAAACTGGCAAATACCAAAAATGTATGTTTTTTGTCAGTTTACTCTTTTTATTCACTATCTACGCCCTCAGACGGCATGTTGTAGTGTGCATTGGTGCCAGGGCACCATCATATCGGAGAAATGTGTTGACGGATGAGCTCGCTGCATCCGCTCGAATTAACCCTAGAGCTAAAACATCCATAGCTCTCCCTGCCCTTGATCTGTGGCCTTTTCTACGACGGGAGCTCAGTGAGTGCTGGCAGCTCCTATGAAATCGGCAAACGCCAAACAATTTACATGTAATCGAACGAAGGTTTTGAAATCGGTGAACAGTATCTAGATAAGGCTACACACAAGTCACACTTACCAAGCTACCCATAAGACACACACGCAGCACACGTGCGTATCTACTGTTTCGCGGCAACCCACCCATTCCTGAGATTTCAAAAACCGCTCACGGTTCTCCACGTTCTCGTGCAGTGTATACAATTTAGATGCTGTAAGAGAAAAGCACTTTTTATGGCCCTACCAACAGCAGCTTTCACTACATCTTATCATGTTCATCGGTAAGAATACACTTCTTGATCTCCAATAATTGTTCGAGTTATTTTTAAAGATCTACATAGTTTTCACACCATATTCCATTCTGGTTAGTTTTTTTTTCTTTTTGGTATTGCAAGCACGTTAGGGTCACTGGTTGCCCGCAGGGGCGCCTGCGCAAGCAGGCGTTTGGTGTGTAGCGACACCACGGACCCGAGCTAACGGGGGAGTTTCTACTCCCTCCCACGCCTAGCCGTGCGTGGCTTTGCCGTGTCCGGGGAAAAGGGGGTCCTGGGGGTTGAGCCAATGCTGGGTGATTGGACCATTAAGGCCCCCCGGCAGAGGCAACACACCCCTTTGGCCCCGGCTTCACGTAGACGGCACCCCTGGGCGTACCCACCCAGGGGAAATCGGCAGTCGCCTTTTCCTATCTCTCTCTTCCTATATCTTAGTCTTTTCTCGTCTTTATATCTGTCCTGTCTTCTTCTCTCTTCCATTTACTTCCAATTTTTCATGGCGGCAAGGGTTAACCTTGTGTAATTACTCAACCTTGAGTAGTTATATTTGGTTATAGTGGCAATGTACGGCTGGCGTCTGCAGCCTTATGCTATTAAGTGCTTCAGCGTCCCCTGGTTGGACTCCATGGTGGGTGGTCGCCATTCCTGCCGAACAAAAAGTACACTACTATGGGAACACCTGCATTTCCCCGTCTCCTAGATCGTCTCCCGCCTAAGAGGGGACGCACCGATGACATATCATTTTTCAGCAAACCCAGACAATGTTTTCCCAAATTCCATGTTGTGCACAGTGAAAACCCAACAAAACAAGCCAGAGCAATATCTCCATTCCTTGTTGCTAAATCTCTGACAGAGGTCTTTGGCCCAGGATACAAGGTTACAAAGATGGCTAGTGGAGACCTTCTCCTTGAGCTACCTGAAAAACACCACTATGAGAAACTTGGCAGCCTCGTAGCATTTGGTAATATCCCAGTATCTATTTCACCCCATAGATCAATGAACACCTCACGCGGAGTTGTTTCAGAAGCAGACCTTCTTGAAATGTCTGAACAGGAACTGCTTGAAGGGTGGAAAGAGCAAAATGTTACAGATGTGAAACGAATCGTCATCAGACGAGACAACAAAGAAATACCTACCAAACATTTAATACTCACCTTTGCATCTAGCACACTGCCTTCATCTATCGGCACAGGCTACATCAAACTTTCTGTCCGCCCCTACATTCCCAATCCAAGGCGGTGTTATAAATGTCAGCGATTTGGTCATGGCTCGCAGAACTGCCGCGCTCAGGAAACTTGTGCAAGATGTGGTAGCCACGGCCACACATCTGATAACTGTGTTACTACGCCTCACTGCGTGAATTGTGATGAGGAACACGCCGCGTATTCGCGTTCGTGTCCTAACTGGAAGAAAGAAAAAGAAATAATTACTCTTAAAGTCAAAGAAAACATCACATTCAAAGAAGCAAGACGAAGAGTGTCGCCATTTTCCGGCGCAACATATGCTGATGCGGCGCGTGAGGGGGCAACGCCGCACCAGCCCTCGCCACCCCTTCGGCCAGCGCAGAGCGAGCCGTCGGCTGTGGCGCCTGCCCCCAAGGCGGCAGTAGTTCAGTCTACTCCGCCTTCAAGCAAATTGAGGCCGGAGACTCCAGGGTCCTCTGGTCTCAAGGCCTCACCTCACCAGGCGAGGCCTAAAATCCGAACCACCAGCTCGCACGTGCGGGCATCCAGTGCCTCTGACGAGGCAATGGATACAACGGTA
The DNA here is from genome assembly GCF_043290135.1 of Rhipicephalus microplus. NCBI lineage: Eukaryota > Metazoa > Arthropoda > Arachnida > Ixodida > Ixodidae > Rhipicephalus > Rhipicephalus microplus. Next base: position 18,354,062 of record NW_027464588.1, read on the forward strand.
CCCTTGGTACCAAAAGAGCGGCGCGCCTCCTTGGAGCGCGCCAAGAAAAATAAAAAACCAATAACGGAGCCGGACGACCGTCCTGCCACCTAAAATAACAAGCTCACTTTAACACAGGACACTCTCTGTACACACAGCAGCATCTCTTCTTTTAGTATGCAGACAGAAATATTACAGTGGAACATCCGAGGCCTTCTTCGAAACCTTGATGACTTACAAGAACTCCTCCATGAATACAATCCAAGAGTGCTGTGTGTACAAGAGACACACTTAAAACGAACAAACACAAACTTTTTACCTAAGTACGTAATCTTCCGAAAAGATAGAGATGATGCCATGCCACCATCCGGTGGTGTAGCGGTTATAGTTAGTCAAGGGATAGCATGCACACAATTACCCCTTAAAACTTCCCTCGAGGCGGTGGCTGTTCGAGCAGTTATTCTAAACAAACTTGTCACTGTCTGCTCTTTGTACATACCTCCGCACCACCGTCTTGAAAAACTCCAATTCCAGTCTTTAATGGACGAACTACCTGAACCTTATCTGGTCCTTGGGGACCTGAATGCACATAATGGTCTGTAGGGTGACTCTCGCTGTGATGCACGAGGTCGTCTCAATGAACAATTCCTCATTTCATCAGGTGCTTGTCTGTTGAATAGGAAAGAAGCAACATACTATAACCTTGCCAACAAAACTTACTCTTCCATAGACCTGAGTATCGCATCTCCTTCACTTGTACCATTGCTTCAGTGGAAAGTCATAAAAAATCCATACGGAAGTGACCATTTTCCTTTAGTTTTGAGTACACCAATAATATATGAATGTCCTCCACATGTTCCCAAATGGCTGGTAAACAAAGCCGACTGGGAACAATTTCAAAAGCTTACTCACTTAAATTGAACTGACATATGCGGATTAGGCATAGATGAAGCTGTTCAGTACTTCACGGCCTTTCTTACTGACGCAGCAGCCAAGTGCATTCCACAAACGTCTGGACTGCCCGGCAAACGACATGTCCCGTGGTGGAATACTGAGTGTCAGAATGCGCGAAAGGAACAGAACAGGGCATGGAGGTTGCTGCGAAACTCGCCGACGGCGGAAAACCTTGAGAGCTTCAAGAAAATAAAATCTCGAGGCAGGAGAACGCGTCGGCAGGCCAGAAGAGAAAGCTGGCACAAGTTTTTATCAGGGATAAATTTATATACACAAGAGGCCAAAGTCTGGAACATGGTTCGTAGGGTAGCAGGAAGAAAAGTACACTCACTCCCACTTGTAAACACTCAGGGTGATACCTTGGAAGATCAAGCAAACTTCCTCGGTGCGCACTTTGAACAGGTTTCCAGCTCGTCCCACCATACTGACACTTTCCAAAAATACAGAACAAGAATAGAAAAGCTGAAACTCGAACACAAAACCACTAGATACGAGGCATATAACCAAGCTTTCAGTCTAGCTGAGCTCCGAACATCTCTAAACTCCTGCAGTACTTCTGCCCCAGGTTCTGACCGTGTGGTGTATGAAATGTTAAAAAACCTACCAGCAGAAACACGAAAAACCCTACTCTGTTTGTACAATGCTATCTGGTTTTCTGGCTCTATCCCTATCTCCTGAAAAGAGGCTATTATTATTCCCATTTTGAAAGAGGGCAAGGACCCTTCTTTAGCTTCAAGTTATAGGCCTATTGCACTTACAAGCTGCTTGTGCAAAGTCTTCGAAAAAATGATAAACTGCCGACTTGTACATATCCTTGAAACAAACAATTTGCTCGACCCATTTCAGTGCGGGTTTCAAGAAAGTAGATCCACCACAGACCACCTTGTTCGTATCGAGGCACAGATCAGAGACGCCTTCGTCCATAAACAATATCTTCTCTCTGTGTTCCTCGATATCGAAAAGGCGTATGATACAACATGGCGTTTTGGAATCCTAAGAGACCTGTCCCACCTTGGTGTGCGCGGAAGAATGTTTCATATAATCGAAAGTTACCTGTCAAACCGGACATTCCGTGTCCGTCTGGGCAGTGTGCTCTCTCAAACATTTGTCCAGGAAACAGGCGTGCCACAAGGTGGCGTGCTTAGTTGCACACTTTTTCTCATCAAGATGAATTCCTTGCACTTGTCCATCCCTCGCAATATGTTTTATTGTACATATGTCGACGATGTCCAGCTTGGCTTTAGATCTTGCAATCTGGTAATGTGTGAGCGACAGGTTCAGTTAGGTTTAAACAAGGTCTCCAAATGGGCAGAGGAAAACGGATTCTGACTGAACCCACAAAAGAGCACGTGTGTCTTGTTCTCTCGAAAGAGAGGCATGCACTCGGAACCTGACATTCGACTGAACGGGAAACGTCTGTCTGTCAAAGCCGAGTATAAATTCTTAGGCTTAATCTTGGACAACAAGTTGACTTTCGTACCGTACATCAAGTATTTAAAAACAAAATGTTTAAAAGCCATGAATGTTATTAAAGTGTTGTCACGTACTACCTGGGGCAGTGATAGGCAATGCCTCATGAACCTCTATAAAAGCCTCATTCGCACCCGCTTAGATTATGGGGCCGTTGTCTATCAGTCTGCTACTCAAAGTGCCTTGAAGATGCTGGACCCCGTGCACCATTTGGGCATCCGCCTTTCTACGGGTGCTTTTCGCACCAGCCCCGTAGAAAGCCTTAATGTTGAGTCAAATGAGTGGTCGCTTCACCTGCAAAGAACCTACATGTCCTTTGTATACTTCCTTAAGGTGAAAGCAGACAAGAGGCACCCCTCATACTCTACTATCAATGACTTGTCGAGCTCCATTCTTTTTCAAAACAGTCCTTCAATGAGGCAGCCCTTCTCAGTTCGCCTGAAGGGTCTAGCTGAGGACACTGGAGTGTCACTCCAACACAGTTTAATGGCTCCTGTAGCATACCCGCCACCGTGGCAGTGGCAGACTATAGACTGTGATGTGTCTTTTTTAGAAGTTACAAAACATGCGCCCATTGCTCATATCCGAAAATATTTCCTGGAACTTCAACACAAATACGCACGTCCTGAGTTTTTTACAGATGCCTCTAAGTCTAACTCCTCTGTGTCCTACGCTGCTGTTGGCCCTTCCTTTTCGGATGCTGGCCCTCTACATCCAGGCACAAGTATCTTCACAGCGGAAGCTTACGCGATACTTGTGGCAGCTAAACACATTAAACAATTACAAATACAAAAAGCAGTAATTTATACAGACTCCCTCAGTGTGGTAACGGCCCTGCACAGTCTTAAAAAACAAAAAACCCTGTCCTTGTCTCACTTTACTCCATATTTTGCACACTCTACACACTCAACCAACATGTTGTGGTGTGCTGGGTGCCAGGGCACCGTGAGATCCAAGGCAACGTTAGGGCGGATCAGCTCGCTGCATCCGTCCACAAAAACACTGCCCCTACATCCATATCAATCCCGGTCCTTGATCTGAAGCACTCTCTCAAACGAAACCTCAGGGACTACTGGCAGAGCAAGTGGGATACACACACACAAAACAAACTACACGTTATCAAGCCACACCTTGGCCAGTGGCCACCAGTATCAAAATCACGTCTAACAGAGGTAACACTAACAAGACTCAGGATAGGACACATATACACGACACACACACATCTTTTGTCTGGTGGTGATCCACCATTGTGTGATAAATGTGGTGAGGCATTAACAGTTATTCACGTTTTAATTCAATGTAATCATTTAGACACTCTAAGAAGACAACACTTCCCACTACCCTACCGACAACATATACCTTTACACCCTGCAATGTTCGTCGGTAGGGAACCGCTTTTTAGTCACAAATCATTATTAGCGTTTTTAAAGGAAATTCATAATTTTCATATCATATACCCGGGCATACCGTAGCATGACCTCTCTAGAGAGGTTTTTGCTGCGGTGGCTACACAGGAAAGCACTTGCCTCACGACCCTTGCACGCAAGGGTACTAACGTGTGAGGTACTTGTGCTAATGCCATACATGTCAACCATCGTTTTTCATTATCACCAACTTTTCTCACCTATTCACACCATGCACACCTTTCACGGCATAGTCATGATTTTATTACTTGTATGTTTTACCCGCTTTACTGCGAGGAATTTTATGGCCCCTACACAGCCGCTAATCACAACCATTGTCCACATTCCTGTCTCATGAACTGGCGCTCTTTGGCCATCAAATGGCCCTTGCGCCAAAAAACACCATATATCATCATCAGGGTCACTGGTTGGTCGCTTGCATTGCATTGTTCTTTTGACAATCCACTTGCTGCGTCCCCGTAGCACAAATAGTGCACAGCATGATTCATTCTTACTCCATCACAGTATTGTTTGAAGGTTTCTTACTCGGTGTGAGCGAGCTGTGTTGCAAAGTAAAGTTTGTGACAGCAACGAGGCACGTTGTACTACTGGTGAGTGCATGTCCACAACCGTGACAAGAAGGCACTTGCCGAATCAATTTGCGTATCAAATAGAGCGTGAGAAAACGATTCAAAGAAACTGCCATTCAAGAAGCACATCTTGCTGCGTTGAAGTACAAAGCGAACAATTCACAAAGCGCGAAATCTGGCCAGCTATAAAGACGGCCATTTCGCTTCGCTTTAAAGCATGGTTCACAAAGCTTTTGTATATTCTTCGCGCATAAATTTTGTTCCTCCGGCAATTCTGCGAGAACTTCTGCGAATATACTCAACGAGCGTTTGGACCAGGCATGGGACCGCTTTTTACCTCTACGTTTGGTTGACAGAACACTTCGGTCTCCCTCTTTTTTTTTGCCTTGAAAAGACAAGAAAGGTGACTCCTTAAAAATAATGGCTTCTTTTTTTGGTCAAAGCTAGATGGAAACTGCAACTTGTATGCTCATAGACATCCCATATACTCGCTTTCGTCTATAACGCACAAAGTATAAGCAGTTTAATCTGAAACCTGAGAAACTTAATTGCTTTGGAAAGAGCGTACCAAGCCTTTTGAACGCAACAGGTAATTGTGCTGTTGGTATTGATTCTAGTTCCACGTTCATACTAGTGGAGGCGGAAATGAAGGCCCGTGTACTCAGATTTGGGTGCACGTTAAAGAACCCCAGGTGGTCGAAATTTCTTGAGCCCTCCACTACAGCGTCTCTTATAATCATATGGTGGTTTTGGGACGTTGAAACCCCGCAAATCAAACAATCACGTTCGTACTAGGTTATTGTCTACATCATTGAATGAGTGGCTATAGGGTGCTCGGCTGCTGCCCGAAGGTCGCTGGTTGAATCCCGCCCCAGGCGGTCGCAATTCAGTGAAGAGGAAATGATAGAGACGACTGAAAATAGCGCTAAGAAACGGCGACACAAGAAGAGGACACACGGCACAGGCGCCTGTGCCGTGTGTCCTCTTCTTGTGTCCCCGTTTCTTAGCGCTATTTTCAGTCGTCACAATGCACCAACAAGCCCAAATTTCGACAGTGTTGAAATGGTAGAGAGCCGTGTACTGTGCGATATAAGTGCACGTTAGAGAACACAAGATGATCAAAGTTTCCGAAACCCTCCACTACGCCATTTTGTATTATTATAATACGGTTTCGAGCCTTAAGACGCCCCATTTATTTATTGTATTGTAATAATGTGAAAGGGATCAACTTGTCACGCCAGATGGTAACGTCTTTGCACTCAGACACAAGCGAATAATGGCGACACAAGTTATATACACTTGGCCATCGACATTTCTAATTACTATTCTTCACTAAATCTTATTCAATATTGGGCCTATGACCTATAGAAAAACTGACTTTAAGCAGAAGTCGCTCTCAGCAAGCGGCCATATTTAGGACTTCTCATCGACACTCAACATAACTGTGAAGAATGAAAAAAAAATGAAGACAAGGACACGCAGCACGAAGCCACAGTAATGTCCGCACGGACTGTTCAAAATGAGAAGCTTCTCAGTTGCCGTAAAATTTTTCCTGCGCTGGGGTTTCAACTCAAGACCAACGTTTTTCTAGAGTGGTTGCTTTGCTAATTGAGCTAACCAAGAAGCTAGAAATCAACAACGCGATTGCGAATTCATCAACAACTTGAAGTACATGGGCAGAAGTATAACAAATCAGTTCTGCGGAAACTCGTAAGGTTGAATTTTTCAAAATCCGCAAGGTCGAAGCCCCAGAATAGCTTGAATTTTCACGGCTATTAAGAAGCTTTTCCTTTTGAGAAATCCGCATGGATTACCTTCTCGCTGTGTGCTCCGTGTGTTAAAACGTAAATATATTCTTTCGTTCACATTTACATGTGTGTGTGTGCAAAACAAGTAAATTTATTTTATCAAATGTAATTCGTATTAGAATAAAATATTTGATTAGAGTATAAAAGTTGCTGTGTAGAATTGAAAAAAATTCAGGAACGAAGACACATCAGAGAACTTGAGACATTTTGCACATATATCACATCACATACGCCCCAATTGAAGCTTTTGCACGGTGGGCAATAAGAACAAAACGCAATACGTATGCGCGCCACACTTTACAGGCCAATTGAACATACTTATTATGCAATAAGACTCACTGAATGCTCACATCATCTCACTGTTAAGTTAAAAGGTAGTTAATATACTATATAAAACATTCAACAAGTCAAGTCACATGTATCATCGTAAAACGGTTGGTAACAGGAATTAGCAAACCGTTTTCTCGAGTGAAAGCCTAAAAACAGCAATTGGTTAACGGCCTAAATGCTCAGGTTCTATCATCCCAAAGCAGTCGAGTTACACCGCTTGAACGCACAGGAAAGACTCCAAAAAAGATGATTTGAACTGGGTTCAATGCATGAGAGCACTTGTATGCTTAGCAGAATACCTAACAACCCCAGCTAGAGTCGTCTACCACAGCCCAACAATGAATTTACTAGATCCGGCTGTGCGAGACACATCGAGGCATGAGTGTCCGGATGGTGTTTCCCAGCATGGGAAGTTTTGGAATTTCTCGTTTTGCTTTGAAATCAATTTGCCGACTTTACATCTTAGAGGACGTGCCCTAAAGGAGCAGAGACGCCTTGTTAAAAGCACTTGATGGCTCTCTTCTAAATAAACTAGGCCACGCCAGTTGGCCACCTTCTACCCCAGCGGCGGAATCGGGGCTGTATTAGGCACAATCTCACTTTCCATTGGGATTATCCTGCCCAGACAGGTCATCATATACTGTCTTCCGCACATGCGATGGCATACTTGCAAGTGTGTTTGCATACCCCTTTTTTAACTATATCTGGTTTATCAAATCTGTATTTACATTCGAAATGTGGCACTATTGCTCCAATCGCGAGTCTTTCACTTAATCCCCCACCAAAATAGTGCTATACTAGATATCTCATCCAATGCTACAAAATAATGCGCTACAAATATTTAGCATGTTTCTTTAAGGAATTCGCTGCCATCATCCTGATTACCATTTCATTTTTCAATAGAGCTATTCTGAGGTAACCGTACTTCAGTAACAATGTCCATGCTCGGGGAAGTTCCACAACATACCCTGGAGGTAACACTCCTGTTCTTCTATTTTAAAGAGGCCCTTTGCTTGATCAAGCTCCGCAAAACTGTTTCTAGCCTGTCACGCATTGACTATGCATGGTGCATGGGCAAGTTTACCCCCAGGTAAGTGGTGCCCTGTCGTCCTTGCAGACAGCTTGGATAAAGCATTAAGACAGTCTTTTTTCCCTTGACACTCAGGCTTTGTGGGTTGAGGAGCTGCTTGCAATGGTGGGGAATACTTCTTCACGGCCGCTAAGTCTTCTTTTCTATCAAAACGCGCCTAAGCTTCCACAAGACGGAAGTGAAGCGACAACTTTTTTTTTTGTTCAACGCCATATTCTCGCCGAAGAAAACGAAATCTACAGCAGACGAAGGTAATGTACAACAACCACGGAAGAGCGCAGTTCTTCGAGATAGCTAATAGTGCACTCCAAGTTGTAGAAGACTATGTCTAATTATGGAATGTAATAACCGTGGAGCCGAACCATGAGATTGGAGTAACAGAAGAATAGGAATAGGGTGGAGCACATTTGAGAAGCACTCTCAAATTATGGCAGGTAGATTGCCACTATCTTTCAAAAGGAAGGTATATAACAGCTGTATCTAACCAGTACATAGCTACGGAGCAGAAGCCTGGAGAATAACAAAGAGGGTTCAGCTTAAACTGAGGACGACGCAGAGAGCAATGAAATGAAAAATGGTAGGTGTAACCTTAAGAGACAACAAGAGAGCAGAGTGGATTAGGGAACAAAAGGGAGTTACTAATATCATATTTGAAATCAAGAAGAGCCAATGGACATGGACCGGGCATGTAGCGCATAGACAGGATAACCGCTGGTTATTAATGTTAACTAACTGGAGGCCCAGAGAAGTTAAGCGGGTTAGAGGGAGAGAGAAGGTTAGGTCGGCACATGAGATTAAGAAGTTTGCGGGTATAAATTGGTAGCAGCAAGCACAGGACCAGGTTAACTGGCGGAACATGGGAGAGGCCTTTGTTCTGCAGTGAACGTAGTCAGGCTGATGATGATGATGATGATGATGATGATGATGTTGATGATGATGCTGATGACGTTCTCGCAAGCCAGCTCTGCCTCACGTTGGGATTGTGCATCGCGCTTCTCTTTCTTGTGACCAGCACGCGCCTTACGCTCGCAGTGCCTGCTCACGTAGAGCGTCGTGTTCGCCGGCATGCTCCTCTCGTTCACAAGCTTCCTACTGTGCATCCACTCCCTCTGTTTTTCCATAGTGAGGCCTAGCTTTTCAGCGACGCTACTCAGCTCACTTAAATACTTGTGGTGGTAGATTGATATATGGAGTTTAACGTCCCAAAACGGTCACATGATTATGAGAGACGCCGTAAAGGAGAGCCCCAGAAATTTCGATTACGCGGGGTTCTTTATCGAGCACCCAAATCTCACCCCATGGGCATACAACTTTCTCGCCTCCATATAAAATGCACCACCTTAGCTGATGTTTGATCTCTTGACCTGTAAGTAAGAAGCCGAGTAGTACCTTAGCCACTAGACTCCTTCGGCGGGACCGATGTTGCGGTTGTTATCTTCCTTTTGAAACAAGAGAAATCAGCCTCACCCTACCTTGGGTGCATTGTGAAGGATTATTCAAAAGTTTGCATTCTACGAACTTTGTTGCCTCTGGGACAAAAACGTCTGTAAGAAAAATGGCGAGGCTGTTTAATGTTTCCTTCACATTATCGAAACTACACACATGAGTATACAGACAACAAGTATACTATATGGAAACATAACATAACCAAACCCGTACGTCTCTTTTCTTTTGCTCTCTGCTGCAAAATTTACCACTTCGTAAATTTACCAAACCCGAAAATAACATAAAAAGCAACGCAAATTCGGAGTCCTAATAAGATAGCGTCTCACCCGTGTGTGCTTGAAGGTTATGCAGGGCTTGTCTACGTGGAAGAGTTGTAACGCGCTTATGTCGGCACCACAGAAATTCGACGAAGGGTAGGGCAATGATCAGGTGAAGCAGGTAGGTGACGAAGACTTCTCCTCAGAAGCGCGGACCGGGTACCACAGCCAAGCACTTGGGCCTACGTCCGACAGTGGACCTGGTGGTTGAAGTAGCTTGCCGCTGGCTCCGTGGACCGTCGAAGCTTGAGGTGAAGCGAAGCTGGCCGCTTAGACTCTTGACCTTTTGACTGCCTTCTCCTTGCTTTCGCCCAAAGAAACACCACCTTCGCAATCGCCTGGCACTCTACTCCATGCACACTACTCTCTCTTCTGGCCTCGTGTCCACACGAGGTTCTCGATTCTCTTCTACGCCTTTCAAGTTAAACACGCATGCTTGCACGTGCACCAGTCTCCTCATCGTTGTCTTTCACCACCGCACACACATGAGAAATGCAGATCTTTTGCGCGTTTATGACATCACAGTTTGTGTGTGCGAATGTATATATAGACAAAAAATATAGAAGAGTTTTCAGAATATATAGAATCCCGGTGCCCCTGGCTACGCTACTGGTGCTTTCACTATAAAATGCAGCACAAATAACATATAGCGCTGGCTGCAGAATGCTCCTGTGTTGTTGGGGATGAATATGAACGAAGAACATCTAATGACATGCTTTTATTGTCGTACGACCACGTTATCTGTCGCACAATTGACTGAACCTGATAAATAGGTTGTAGAGTAACAAACATAGAATCCGCATAAAACAAAGATATAAACACAGTGTATAAGTAACCTTTCCTGGCACTTTGACTGCTCTTTACTTAAAGAAACACTAAAGCGAGCCTTTTCATTCCCTTCTTCATACGCTCCGCACCGATATAAGCACCTATAGTGCGTGTTTCTAAGAGTAACGAAGCATTTCATTGCGCCAAAGCCGCATTCGTACCCATGGGACCGCTATAATTCATTCTCGATGTACTTACTGAAAACTGTACATGTGAGCCATATCTCTAAAACCATAACACCAAAATTTTTAAGCATTACTAGAATTAAAAAAGGAGCCTAAAATTCCTCTACTGGCTGCCCTTTCTCTCTACATTTTTGCTCCCTGCAGGGGCGCCGGCGCAAGTAGGCGTTTGGTGTGTAGCGACACCACAGACCCCAGCTAACGGTGGGGTTTCGACTCCTTCCCACGCCTAGCCATGCGTGGCTGAGCAATGTCCGGAGAAAAGGGATCCTGGGGGTTGAGTTGACGCTGGGTGATTGGACCTTTAAGGCCCCCCGGCAGAAGCAACACACCCATTTGGCCCCGGCTTCACGCAGACCGCACCCCTGGGCTGAACCACCCAGGAGAAATCGGCAATCGACTTTTCCTATCTCTCTTCCCTACGGCTTTATCTTTATCAGTCACTCTTAGTCTGTCCTGTCGACTTCTCTCTTTTTCTTACTTCCGCTTTTTCCTGGCGGCAAGGGTTAACCTTGTGTGTTCACCCCACCTTGGGATGCCTAACATCAAGTTATAGTGGCGGTGCACAGCCGGCTAATGCAAGCAATTTCTTCATGTCTTGCGGCGTTCCCTCGTTGGGCTCAGTGGTGGGTGGCTGCCACAGCCACTGAACACCCTCCACATTTTATGGCCGAAAACTTCCAAACCTCTATTGATCGCTCCCTCACGAAGGCGCGCACCGAAGCAAGCTTTCAGCTAATTAAACTAAACAAAAAGAACTTTCCACGCTACCACGTTATCCACAGTGACACACCAGCAAAGCCTGTCAGAAAACTTTCACTGTTCTTAGTTTCAACGTGCCTAATCGACAAAAATGGCCAATGTTGCCCTTCTCGTTGAAGTTCGAGACAAGGAACAATATGATAAACTATTCAGTTTGAAGACTTTTGGTGATGTACCCATCACTGTTTCACCACGCTGTTCGATGAACAAGGTCCGAGGAGTCGTATCAGAGGATGACCTAGTTGACTTGACAGATGCCGAACTTCTTGACGGCTAGAAAGAAGAAAATGTAATTAATGTGCAAAGAATCAATATGAAGCGAAATGGCAAGGAGACTCCAACAAGACATATAATCGTTGCCTTTGGCTCCAGCATCTCTCCCGGAACACTCACAACTGGGTACACAAAGCTTCTTGTTAGACCATACATACCTAACCCACGACGATGCTTTCAGTGTCAGAGATATGGTCACGGCTCGCAAAGCTGTCGTGTCCGACAAGCTTGTGCACAATGTGGAGTTTCGGGTCACACCTCCGTTACTTGCACAGAACCGGCACACTACGTTAACTGTGATAGAAATAATGCCTCATAATAACGGTCGTGTCTATTCTGGAGGAAAGAGAAAGAGAGCATCACGTTGAAGGTGAAGGAAAACATCTCATTCAAAGAAGCAAGAACAAGAGTCTCGCCATTATATGGCCCGAAATTATATGCTGATGCGGCACGTCCGGGGGTAGCGTCGCACCAGCCATCGCCACTGCTTCGGCCTGCACAGAGCGAGCCGTCGGCGGTGCCACCTGCTCTCAAGGCGGCAGCAGTTCGATCTACTCCGCCTGCGTGCGAACAGAGACCAGAGAACCCAGGGTCTTTGGGTCTTAAAGCCTCCTCTCATCAGGCGAGGCCTAAAATTAGAACTACCAGCTCGCATGTGCGGGTATCCAGTACCTCTGAGGAGGCAATGAATACAACGGCCCCCTTGGTGCCGAAAGAGAAGCGCGGCTCCTTGGAGCGCGCCAAGAAAACAAAAAAGCAAATACCAGGGCATGGTGACGGCCCTGTTACATGAACTCAAGCTTCCCGTCTAAAAAGCCACTCGCTTTTTGTGCACACAGTACTACTTCACATTCACCATGAACACTCAAATTATACGATGGAACGTCAGGGGCCTTCTGAGAAACCTTGACAACATCCAAGAACTTTTACATGAACACTCACCAAAAGTGCTGTGTGTAAAAGAAACACACCTCAATTCAAAACACACCACCTTTCTTCGTAAATACGTTATTTTTCGAAAGGATCGTGATGATGCCATGACATCATCCTGAGGTGTTGCCATTATAGTGAATCAAGGGATTGCATGCAAACACTTACAACTCCGAACGTTCTTGTGGCAGTGGCTGTTCGAGCTTTTTTCTAATAAACTGATCACAATTCGCACTATTTACATTCTTCCCAGCTATCAGCTGCAAAAACGTGATTTGCACTCAATAATTGATGAACTTCCGGAGCCTCATGTTCTCCTTGGAGACTTTAATGCGCATAGAAGGCTATGGGGTCACTCTCGTTGCGACGCGCGAGGTCAACTGATTGAACAGTTCCTTTTCTCGTCGAGCGCGTGTCTCCTAAATCGATAAGATCCAGTTTATTATAATCTTGCTAATAATACCTCGTCCTTCATAGACCTAAGCATAGTATCGCCATCTCTCTTGCCTTTACTCCAGAAGAAATTCATCAGAAATTCGTACGAAAGTGACTACTTCCCCGTCGTTTTGAGCACAACCACAGCAACTGAGTGTTCACCAGGTGTTTCCAAATGGCTCATAAACTGAGCTAACTGGGAACAGTTTTATACCATCGCTCGTCTAGGTTGGAGCGACATATGCACTCTGAGCAGTGATGTTGCTATCAACTACTTCACAGCGTTTTTGATTGATGCTGCAACAAAATGCATCCCACAAACAAATGTACACCCTGGAAAACGGCGTGCGCCATGGCGGAACTCTGAATGCCGAAACGAGCGCAAACAGCAAAACAGGGCATGGAGGTTGCTTTGTAACTCACCGACAGCCGAAAATCTTGACACCTTCAAGAAAATATAGTCTCAAGGCAGGAGGACGCGTTGGCAGACCAGAAGAGAAAACTGGAAGGAGTTTTTGTCAAGGATCAAATCATACAGAGAGGTGGCTAAGGAGGAGGATTGAAAGAGGAAGGACAGGGAGGTTAGCCAGAGAAGAGGCTAAAGTCTTGAATATGGTTGGTAGGGTAGCAGAAAAACAATGACACACACTTCCACTTGTAAACACAAAGGGTGATACCTTGGAAGATCAGGCGAACTTCAAATGGGTGTCCAGCTCGTCACACTATACTGGCACTTTCAAAAAATACAGAACAAGAACAGAAAAGCAGAAGCTCGAACACACATGCACTAGAAACGAGGCATATAACCAAGCTTTCAGTTTAGCTGAGATCCAAACATCACTAAACTCCTGCAGTACGTCTACCCCAGGTTCTGACCGTGTAATGCATGAAGTGTTAAAAAACCCACCAATCGAAACACAAAAACCTTACTTTATTCGTACAACGCTATCTGGTTTTCTGGCGCTATCCCTACTTCCTGGAAAGAGGCTATTTTTATTCCCATTTTGAAAGATAGCAAGGACCCTTCTTCAGCTTTGAGCTATATGCCTATTGCACTTACAAGCTGCTTGTGCAAAGTCTTCAAAAAAGTGATAAACTGCCGACTTGTACATTTGCTTGAAACAAACAGTTTACTCGACCCATTTCAGTTCGGGTTTCGAGAGGGTAGATCTACCACTGACCACCTTGTTGGTATCGAGCACAGATCAGAGACGCTTTCGTCCGTAAACAATATTTTCTCCTTGTGTTCCTCGATATGGAAAATGCTTACGGTACAACAAGGCTTTTGGAGTACTAAGAGACCTGTCCAACCTTGGCTTGCGCGGAAGAATCTTTAGCATAATCGAAAGTTACTTGTCAAATCGGACATTCAGTGCTTGAGTAGGCAGAATTCTTTCCAAAACATTTGTCCAAGAAACAGGCGTGCCGCGACGTGGTGAACACAGTTGCACACTTTTTTATTATCAAAATGAATTCTTTGCGCTTGTCTATCCCTCGAAGTATCTTTTACTCCACATATGTCAATGACATCCAGTTTGGTTTTAGGTCCTGTAATATGGCCGTGTGCGAGCGGCAGGTTCAGCTCTGTCTTAACAAAGTCTCCAATTGGGCTGAAGAAAACGGGTTCCGTCTGAATGCACAGAAAAAAACACGTGCCTTGTTCTCCAGGAAGAGAGGCATTCATCCCGAACCGTATATGGAACTGCATGGATAACGTCTTGCTGTTAGTACTGAACATATATTCTTAGGCCTAATATTGGACACTAAGCTAAGCTTCATACCACACATCAAGTATTTGAAAAACAAGCGCATAAAACCCATAAATGTCCTAAAGGTTGTGTCACGTACTACATGGGGAAGTGACAAGAAGTGCTTAAATATTTGTATAAAAGCCTCTTACGTACCCGCCTAGACTATGGGGCAATAGTAAATCAGTCTGCGACACCTACTGCCATTAAAATGCTTGACCATGTTCATCATCTAGGCATCCGCCTCTTTACGGATGCTTTTCGCACTAGCCCTGTAGAGAGCCTGTACGTGGAATTCAACGAATGGTCAGTCCGCCTACAGAGATGCTACATGTCTTTTAAATATTATTTTATTGTAAACGGAGACAGGGGTCACCCATCCCATTCCACAATTATTAACATGTCAAGCCTTGCTGTGTTTGAAAAACGGCCTGTGTTGAAAACGGTGTGAGGAGCCTAGCTATGAAAACCGGTGTGCCACTCGAACACTGTCTGATGGCTCCTGTAGTATGTCTGCCACCATGGCAGTGGCAGGTGATAGATCGCGACGTGTCTTTCTTGGAGGTTACGAAGTGTGCACAAATTGCACAAATCTAGACATACTTTCTTGAACTAACACATAAATACACATGTCCTGAGTTCTTTGCGGATGCTTCGAAGTATAACGCTTCCGTCTCGTACGCAGCCGTCGGCTCATCCTTTTCGAAAGCCGGCGTACTGCACACGGATACAAGCATTTTCACCGGCGAAGCCTATTCGATACTTTCGACTGTTAAACATAATAAAAATATAAAACAGCAGAAGGCAATAATATATACAGATTCCCTAAGTGTAGTAAAAGCTCTGAAAACTCCTAAAAAGCACAAAAACCCTGTCTTTGCCTTGCTTTATTCGCTTTTATGCACAGTCTACTCATCCAAGCAGCATGTCATAGTATGCTGGGTGCCAGGACACCGCGAAACAGAAGGCAATGGTCTGGTGGACCAGCTAGCTGGATCCGCTAAGAAAACCGCTATCAACACTTTGATACCATTTCCTGCACTTGACTTGAAAGCTGCTCTAAAGCGAAAGATCAGAGGTTATTGGCAGAGCACATGGTACACACGCACAGGAATATATTGCATGTCATCAAGCCGCAACTTGGTCATTGTCCGCCAGTATCAAAATCACGCAACACTTAAGTAATCCTTACAAGACTAAGAACAAGACATACATACACTACACATTCATTTCTTTTGTCGGGGGGCAATCCACCTTTGTGTGACTGATCTGGAGAAGCACTCACCGTGCTTCACATTCTAATACAGTGCAAAAAGTTAGACAAGCTAAGAAGATAACACTTTACACTAGCCTACCGACAACAGATACCACTGCATCCTGCAATGTTCGCCGGTAGGGAACCACTGTTCACACATAAATCATTGTTATTATTTTTTAAAGATGTTCGTACGTTTCATATCATATACCCAGGCATTCTGTAGCATTCTAAAGCACTTGCTTCACAGCCCTTGGACGCAACGGTGTGAATGGTCGAGGCACTAGTGCTTATGCCACACGTGCCCACCATGGTTTTTATTATCACGAACTTTTGTCATTCATTAACACCACACACTTTTCATGTCATGCTCATGATTTTATTATTTCTATGTTTTTATCCGCCTTAGGGCGAAGAATTTTGAGGCCCTTATACAGCCGCTAATCACAATTGTTGTTAACATCTCTTGCCTCATGAACTGGCGCTCTTTGGTCATCAAATGGCGCTTGGACCACAAAGCACCAAACATCATCATCATCTAAGTTTTTGCTTAGAGATACCATTTTTTACGTCATTGAAAGTGACGCGGAGTACTATTCTTTTTTATAGCCGCAGCAAAAATCGCAAAATGTGTCATTGATAGATAGCGGATGCAAATGTTGCATAATTTTTGATCCCTTCATGTAATAAAAACCTATCGCGTACTTTAAACAGAAAAAAACAAACCTTAACGGAGATTTGTCCCGTGGCGTGGACAAATAACCTAGCAAGGCTCCATTGACCACTTTCGGTATGGTTACCGCCGCAACACTTGCTGTTAGACAACAGCGATGTTCTCCCTACCTCAAAAAATTAAAAGGGGCATCTACGCTATTTTGTTCGGTAATTTGTTACGGCGATTCTCCTACTTGCACCAGTAGGAGAATCAAGCCAGACCGATCCGTTCCTCTGTTGGAGTCATATTGACGGTCGCTTTAAGAGTACTGACTCTTGGGGCAGAAACTTGGGGTATTTAAAGGTTATCTGAGATACACTTTGGAGCTAGGCAGTGTCTGAAGGTACAGAAAATAGCATAGCTGTGACATATAGAAAAGCCAGCAGAATGCATTACGAAACGATCAATGTTCTGGTAACCAGTTGTTATTGCCACGCGCGTTCTTTATTTGAAAACTTGTTTTTTTTTCTTTCTTTACTTTTATTGTACCTTTCATATTGTCTCTAGGTGAAAATGACAGAGTACAGGACGACGGTGCGACCAGAAAAACGAGGTCTGTATTAACAGAACAAAAGAGCAGCCACTTCGACTTCTTCTTTCTCAGAGGAATCGTGGGTGCTGTCCACGCTCATCACTTCGTCGTCCTCTGTCTTCTTGCCCGGCCTTTAGCCGTGACATTAGCCTCCCATTCAAGAAAGCATCGTCTCGATGCTTTATAATCAAAGCGGTTTGTACTCGTTGGAAACGCATGAGTTCATTCGGCGAAATAAGGCTTCATGCGTACCACGTGCACAACTTCTGGAGCATACCTTCGACGCCTTGAAGAGTGCGCAGTATCAGGAACAACCTCATAATTAATGTCACTGAGACGTCGCAGAACTTTATAGGGACCGAAGTACCGTCTTAACAGTTTTTCTGAGAGGCCACGGTGCCGAATAGGTGTCCATTTCCAAACTTTCTCTCCTGGCTCGTAGGAGACTGGTCGGTGACGAAGGTTGTACTGTCTTGAATCGTAGTCCTGCTGGCGACTAATACGTAGGCGTGCAAGTTGTCGGGCTTCTTCGGCCAGCTGAGTGATATAATCAGCATCCGTTTCAGCGTCTTCGCACTCGTGCGGCAGCATAGCATCCAGCATAGTGGTTACTTCACGACCATGAAGAAGGCGGAATGGCGTTGTTCTTGTTGTTTCTTGATAAGCCGTGTTATAGGCGAACGTGACATACGGCAAGATCTCATCCCAGTTTTTATGCTCCACATCGACGTACATGCAGAGCATATCCGCTAGTGTCTTGTTGAGACGTTCCGTAAGACCATTCGCTTGCGGATGATACGCCGTTGTTCGCCGGTGGGATGTGCCACTAAGTCTTAAAACTGTCTGTAATAGTTCGGCTGCGAATGCAGTTCCCCTGTCAGTTATTACCACTGATGGAGCACCATGCCTCAGCACCACATTCTTTACGAAAAATCGGGCTGCTTCACTTGCCGTGCCCCTCTCCAAAGCCATGGTTTCAGCGTAACGAGTGAGGTAGTCGGAGGCTACTATAATCCATCTGCGACCTGCTGATGAGGTTGGAAATGGGCCCAAAAGATCCATTCCGACTTGAGCGAATGGAGTAGCAGGCACGTCAATAGGATGGAGGAGGCCTGCTGGTTTGACGGGTGGAACTTTTCTGCGCTGGCAATCAAGGCACGTCCGAACATAGTGTTGAACGGTTGCCGTCAGTCGTGGCCAGTAGTATTTCTGCCTCACTCTGCACAACGTACGCGTGTAACCCAGGTGGCCGGATGTTGGTTCATCGTGGCATGCCTGTAATACTTCGCTCCTTAGAGATGTTGGGACGACGAGTAAGTAGTCGTTTCCATGTGGCGTGAAGTTCATCTTATACAGGACGTCATTGCGCAAGCAAAATGACAAAAGCCCTCTCGCAAACAGTCTAGGTACAGCTGAAGTGCGACCCTCTAAAAAACGTATTATGGGTTCTAGTTCGGGGTCGTCTCGTTGCAGCAGTGCGACAGTTGCCGTGTTTACAACTCCGACAAAGGCTGTATCGTCGTCATCTGCCGTCGCAGGTTCGTATGGCGCACGAGAAAGGCAATCAGCGTCTGAATGTCGCTTCCCCGATCTGTAGACCACCGTCATGTCAAATTCTTGAAGCTTCAGGCTCCAGCGCGCAAACCGTCCTAAAGGGTCTCTTAAATTTGTCAGCCAGCAGAGGGAGTGATGGTCGCTGACAACATTAAAAGGACGACCATACAGGTATGGGCGGAATTTTATAACCGCCCACACCACCGCAAGGCACTCTTTTTTCGTAGTGGAATAATTTTCTTCCGCACGTGAAAGAGTTCTGCTCGCGTAAGCAATTACTCGTTCGGCGCCATCCTGCCACTGCACGAGTACAGCTCCTAAGCCGACAATGCTATAGCGTCGGTGTGCACTGTTGTCGATGCGTCATCATCAAAGTGTGCGAGGACTGGTGGCTTCTGAAGGCGTTGCCGCAGCTCGTCGAATGATTTTTGCTGCTCTTCATTCCATACGAATGCGACGTCTTCTCTGGTAAGGCGAGTCAACGGCGAGGCAATGCGCGAGAAGTTCTCAATGAAGCGTCGGTAGTAAGCACACAGTCCTAAAAACCGTCTGACGGCCTTTTTTGTCAGTTGGCGCTGGAAAATTCGTAACGGCAGCTATTTTTTCAGGGTCAGGCTGCACACCTTCACTGCTGACAAGATGCCCCAGGAACAAAAGCTCTTCGAAGCTGAAATGGCATTTTTCCGGCTTAAGTGTTAGTCCGGCGGAACGGATAGCTTGAAATACTGAGTGCAGTCGCCTGACGTGTTCGTCGAATGTGGCAGAAAATACGATGACGTCATCTAAATACACTAAGCACGTCTGCCACTTGAGGCCTGATAGTACGGTGTCCATTAGCCGCTGAAACGTTGCCGGTGCTGAGCACAAGCCAAATGGAAGTACCTTAAATTCAAAAAGGCCATCAGGTGTCACGAAAGCTGTTTTCTCCCGGTCTCTTTCATCGACTTCTATCTGCCAATACCCACTCCTTAGATCCATCGACGAGAAATAACGCGCGTGCCGTAGTCGATCGAGTGAATCGTCGATACGTGGAAGTGGGTAGACGTCTTTTTTTGTCACCTGATTCAGCTTGCGGTAATCCACGCAGAAACGTAAGGTGCCGTCTTTTTTCTTCACTAATACAACCGGCGAAGCCCAAGGGCTTTTCGACGGCTGAATAACGTCGTCTTCAAGCATCTGTCGCACCTGCTTTTCGATGGCTTCACGTTCTCGCGGAGCTACCCGGTACGGGTTTTGCCTGATGGTTCTGGTCATGTCGTCCGTTATAATTCGATGTTTTGTCAGCGGCGTTTGACGAACCCTGGAAATCGAAGAGAAACAATTTTCAAACTTTTTAATAAGCTGCATGATACTTTGCTTCTGCGCCGGCAGCAAACTTGGGCCAATATCAACAGATAGAGGTGCAGGGGTGAGATCAGTTGAATTATCTTTTTCAAGAGTTAGGCAGTCTGTCATCTCGGCGAGCTCTTCCACGTACGCGACTGTCATGCCCCTCGTTAGATGTCGGCGTTCAGAGCTGAAGTTCGTAATGAGGACGTGCGTGTGTGCGCATTTTATGCTTACGACGCCTCTTGCGATAGATAAACCATGGCTGAATAGCAGTGTTGGAATTTGCTCGGCGATGTTTTCAGAATCGCTCTACGTGTCACATGTCACAGCCGCGAGTGCACTCGACCGCGGTGGGATGGTCACGTCGTCTTCGAAGACACGCAAAGGCTGACGTCGCTGGTCTGTACAGGGCACATCCGAAACTTGATCTGGGGCCGTCCAAAACGTAACCGATCTCTCAGGAATGTTGATAATGGCACCGTATTCCCGCAAGAAGTCCATGCCCAAGATCAGGTCTTTGCAGCACTCCGGTAAAATTACGAAAGTAGCGACGAAATCTGAACTGCCGATATTAATTTGAGCCGTACATTTGCCTGTCGGCGTCACCAATTGACACCCTGCGGTTCTAATGTTTGGTCCCGTCCATATTGTTCTTACTTTCTTTAGGCAGTCGGCGAGTTTACGGCTGATAATAGAGAAGTCCGCACCAGTATCTACCATTTCTGTTATTGGGCGTCCGTCTATACAAATGTCTAGATTGGCGCTTACGATTTCCGTTGATGTCTGTGACGTCGTATCGTCCTTGGTATCGTGCGTCGTACAATCCGTAGTATCATTCGTCATATCACGTCGTAGAGAAGATGTTGGGGGTGTGTTAGCATCTCGACGGGCGGCAACCTTCCCCCCAAAGGTCGCAGCTGTTAGTTTCCCCGACGAGGGCTAGGAGATCTGCCCCGGACCACCTCGGAGTACCTGCGCTGCGGCGGCGAGTTCGGTGCAGGTGAAGGAGAGCAGGGTCGACGATACGGCACTTCGGGTTGCTGTGCTTGCGGGCCTGCACTGCTGTCACGGCGGTTATCGAAATAGGCACGAGGGGAGGTTTGTAGGAAGTTTTGATGTCTACGGTCACGGTACGGGCAATGGCGGAAAATATGGCTGGCTTCTCCGCAATGAAAGCAAAGTGGTCGACGGTCGACGGTGCGCCACAAGTCCGTCTTACGGATGAATGGTCGACTGGTGGGCATACCTTGCGACCAAGATGCAGATGTCGGCGGAGTGTACATTGGCGCCGTTTGCATAGGCACGTTGGACTGTGGATACGGCTGCGGCGGATTGGGAGCTGGGGTCCACGGCTCGTTGTAAGGCCCTTGGCTCACGTCACGATAAGCCAGTGGTGACGAGTTGTAGGACACTGGAGTTTGTCGACGGACAGCTGATGCGTAGCTCACAGACCGCTGGTCTGAGGGTGATTCGGGCAACGAAAATGCCTGGCGGAGTTCTTGCCGCACAACTTCTGCAACGCAAGCCATGGTATTTTCTTGCGGAGTCACAAGGAGGTTTCGGATCTCCTCCCGAACGACCTCACGAATGAGTTCGCGCAGAGAACACTCACTGCCGGCACTTAAAGCAGAGAGACTGGGGGATGTTTTGATTGGTTGGTCATGGTATCGGCGCCGTTGCTCCAGTGCTCGCTCGATTGTTGTAGCCTCTTTGACACATTCGGCTACGCTTGTTGGTGGGTTGCGTAGGAGACCGGCAAACAGCTCTTCCTTGACGCCTCTCATCAAATGTCGGAGTTTTTTACCTTCAAGCATCTCGGGGTCGGCCCGCTGAAATAGGCGGGTCATGTCTTCCGCAAACATGGCGACGCTCTCATTTGGTTTCTGTGTGCGTGTCTCGATGAGCTGCAAAGCAGAATCACAGCGGTCGGTGTTTGCGAATGTTTCGAGAATTTGCTGCCGAAATTCTTCCCACGAAGACAGCGTTGACTCGCGGTTCTCGTACCACGTACGAGCGCTGTCTGCCAAAGCAAAGTAGACGCGCGATAGCTTTTGTTCAGTTGACCAGCGGTTGGCTTTGGCGACTCGCTCATACTGGGCTAACCAGTCCTCGACGTCTTCATAAACCTCACCGTGGAAGGTCTCAGGAATTAGAGGCTGATCGACAGTAAGCTGTGAAGGCCCTCCGGTAGCCATTTCTCCCGGTTCGGTGTGTTGCTGGAGAAGTTCGAGCGGGATCACCTCGGGACTAAGGCCTCGCTGTCGGCGACTGTAGCGGTGGACAGGAGTATCCATTGCAGGAACGGATTGCGGTGGTGGACTCGATGTGCTAGGGCGCGGAGGTGTCCCAAGCATCAGTTGGAGAAGTCCAGCACCTCCACCAATGTCGCTAGGTGAAAATGACAGAGTACAGGACGACGGTGCGACCAGAAAAACGAGGTCTGTATTAACAGAACAAAAGAGCAGCCACTTCGACTTCTTCTTTCTCAGAGGAATCGTGGGTGCTGTCCACGCTCATCACTTCGTCGTCCTCTGTCTTCTTGCCTGGCCTTTAGCCGTGACAATATTATTGTAACAAAAAACTTCGCAAACACTTGTTTGGTCCCATAGCCTAACTGGCTAGTAGAGGGACCAATTGTGTGACATACCTACATACTTGCGCAAGAGGTTACACAGCGACAAAGGACATCAAACTGGACAGTATGTTTAAAATAGAAAAAAAAGTAAAAAACCCATGATTGAACTATACAAAAAAACATAGCGCAGAACATAGCTACTTATAGCACAGAATATTAATAGCACTAGAATAGTACAAATCATAATAATAATAATAATAATAATAATAATAAATGACTATGCAGACGTATTACTTAGAAAGTTCGCATTCGCACAAAGTTTAATTCCATTTTCGCCCACGAAGATTGCCAGCAATGCTCAACGTGAACTGTGCCTCACTGTTCGAGAAGGTTCGAGATTACTGTAGATTGTTCTCTTAATATTGCGTGCAAGACGCAAACATTTGAGGTTTTTAAGTTTTCGCAACTACAAGAGATAAGACTGGAATATTCGACGGCACATGTATAAATGCCGACGCGCTTCACCGATTGTTAGTTCATCGACGGCCAAGACTGTGTTCACCACTTTTAGAACCAACTTTACTGCTGTAGAGTAATGTTCAGTTTTGTGGCCATAAGTTCACCGAAACAAAAAGCTGCCTCTTCACATGTCCGTGACGTCGACGTCACGGACATGTGAAATTTGGTGGAGGTGCCTCCCGGCCTATGTTCCGTACACCCCCCTGAAGCCATCAGCCCAGCCCACATCATGAAAAAGACACCGACACCATCAGTGACAGTCAAGCCAGCCACAAACTGCAAGAACTTCCCCCACCACCCAACGCACACTCGGACACTTACTAGACAACACACGAGCTACGACGACGAAGCAAGCCGCCACAATGACAACACCTGCGCAGCCTACACCCCTGCTCATCAGCGAGAAAAATGAGCCGCCGAAATTCCAACGGTCATCGTGCGAAGAACCGGAGAGCAGGTTGGAAGCGTATGGACGGTTGGCCGTCTTCAATAATTAGAACAATGAAGACAAGTTGTCGCTATGCTTCCGACTTCACGTTCTTTCTCGTTAAAGGCACTCTTTAACCATAATCAAACCCATAAAAGAGTCGCACTCGGCATCATATCGCTTACTTTAAACGCGGGACTCATCAATGTCCCAGTTCTTTTGCTACATAAGCAGCGAGTGGGCTCGTGCATTCAAAGTTCTTACAAGCAAATGAGGAGTCAAATCAAGCCTGATCCCGCATTTAAACTAATAACATATCGCAGCAACATTTTTTGCTGCACAACATGGAAACTGGTGGGTTCAATTAGTTTGGCCTATTGCGCTGTCGAGATGTTCACCTCAACTTTTAGCATCACTGCGTTAGTGCGTTCGGCATGAAAAGAGCCAGACGTAATGATGGCTCTTTGAAAAGGCTTGTGTCTGTGTGACTGAAAAGGTTTCATTCGATGAAACTGCTGCGTTCTGTCTGCTTAGCCTTTTTCGAAATGTAACCCTCTATATCTGCACTTAGAGGATTCACTATCAAGTGGGTGTCCGTTGAGTAGCTTTCTATCCCACGAATACCGAAGATCATCATTTTGGAGCAGATCAAAGTGTTGCCGTGGCAATTAGTGAATTGAAAATTATATTGTTGCATGGAGTCACCGTACACATTTGACAGACGAATTAGATGTACGACGAGCGCTTTCAAAGTAATGTCTGATTACCTTCGTGCATGCTAGAAATGGGGACACAGAGAGCTTGATCAAGTTCCATATAGTTATTATTTTGCTGTAATGTTTGGATATTGCTTTGCATTTATACACCTGGTGCTTTGAATATTCTAATTACGTATCACTGATCGACATTGAGGTTGATACTGTTTTTAAATGCCAAGCGTTTCTTAGCGATTTTTCTTCACTTCTAGCTCATCTATCTATATATCTACTGGCCGCCTACAAATTTTGGATGTTTTGGCCGTTTCAATATTGGTATTGATACGAAAATAGCTACAAAATAATATGACAGTATGACGAGAAAAAGTGAATAGTCAGAATATGAAAATGATTATATGTATTTTGTGAATGTCATAATTTACACTTCATTGCCTTGCTGCTCTTGTGGTGGTTTCATTCACATTACGTATTGAAAAACTGGTATGGTATGGTATGACTCTAGGCGAACAAAACTGGCAAACCCTAACGTGTATATTGTGACATGAATGTCATATTTATTAGTGATCACTACACGCGGCACTCATGGTTTGCTCGCGGTCGTTTGCTAGCTTCACATTCACAAATTTGGTATTACGGGACGTGAATGGATGACGATGGTATGTGACTGGTGCAAAAATGATAGTCATGAGATGCATGTCACGTAACAACATAACGACATTTCACGCTCATGATGCACTCGAGGCCGTTTCGCTAGCATCACATATACCGAATTTGGTACGTGAATGGATGACGTCCAAACGTGATAACCATGACATGCATATCTTGGGAAATATGACTACATCCTACGCTGCATAGCGTGCTCATGGCTGTTTCGCTAGCTCCACATATACCAAATTGGATATTACCTGACGTGAATAGACGAGACGACAAAGGTAAATCACACGTCCAATCATGATACTCATGATATACGGATCATGTAAAACATGACTACATGATACGCTCATAGCGTGCTCGCGGCTGTTTCACTAGCTTCACATATACCATGCATGGTATTACGTGACATAAATAGATGACGAAGGTAAATGCTACATCCAAAGATAATAGTCATAATATTCGTGTTATGTAAAATAAGACTACATGCTGGGCTCACTGCGTGCTCGTGGCCGTTTCGCAGATCCACATATACCGAATTCGGTATCACGTGACGTGTAGACGACTAAGGTAAATGACACTTCCAAACATGATAATCATAAGATGGAAGTCATGTACGGCATATTTTAGGTCCACCTCGTAACGTTGTGCTGATTTTAAAGTGATATATCAAGCTTCCTCATTCGGGCTTAGGATATAATTGATTCCTCTCTTCGTAGGATCTGCCAATTCGTTTTCCTCGTTTGGTGGGCTTTGTTCATGTTAATGAACATATTACTAAAATTGTAACTTAGCATTCCATATAACGCACAAACTTGTGTTGCTTAGAGCAAAAAAAATGTTTTAAATACTTCAAAATTGTGCAAAATTTAAAATATCATGGTTACCAACTGGGTGTACAAGCGTAAAATAATGGATGAGAGTGGCTGATGTTTTCATACCTACGTTTTCTATTCTCCATTCATCTATGAAAAAAAAAATTTGAACAAATCAACAGACACTTATTAGCACAATTATATCTTGTCAGCTCGATATACATTGAGCTCCTATGATAAAGCGGAGAGGATGATAAACTTATCAGTTTTTTCCCGTCTGTAAGCAGGTGAAACGCTTGGGCGGCGCCCCAATGATTGAGTGCAATTATTTACGTGCCTAATATTGCAACAGCATTACGGACATGTTCGCATACATTTTTTATTGTGGGACACTATGAAAGAAAGAAATTGCCTTCTCCACTTAATTTTTTTTCTACAGATGGCAGCAAGTCTGTGCAGGCTGCGATTAAGCTGCAGCTTTTGTATCATCGCAGGGTACCGCAATAGTTTTGTTATGATCCACCGAAAGAAGGGCCCAAGGAGGGACCTCGAGACAAGGTCGGTGGCTACGTTTGCGTAGGCTTAGTTAAATATTATATGCATCTTCATTCTCGATGACCTTACCTCATCGTGTTGTTTATTATGCAGTCGTAACTTATTCTCTCTCAAACTCCCCTGATTTTTCACTCACATAAATCCATCACTAAATAAATAAAACAAAGGCAGCTTAGCAGTAGCACTGCTAAGCATAAAGAAAGTATAAAGGCTGCAGCTTTTTTACAGCGAACACTCTTATAAGATCGCAATTGGGTTCACACGTGGCGCCGTAGTTGTTCGCCGCCGCCAGAGTGCGTAACCACTATCACATGAAATAAGAAGAAAATAAGTACCAAACACACTCTGCGGCTCGAACCCTGGTCCGCTGTGCGCCAACCCAGTATTTTACCACTGAGCCACGCCGGTGCTTGGTTTGCTTCTCCGCAAAATTGCCTTAGACAGGCTTGATGTCGCGAAAAGAATCGCATCATTAGGAGTAGTAAAGCGTTTTAGAACAGTTAAATAACAACCAGGCATCACAGAACGCAAATAGCGTAACGAGTGGGTTGTTCAATGCTCCTACGCAATACGAAAGCTTGTTCTTGATCATCTAATAACTGTGGCTCATAACCACTTAAGAAATAGTTCGTCATCGTCGTCAGCCACCGCATGAATGATTCGCACAAAATTCCTTGCAAGTGCTCAGCGGATACCAACTTCTGAGAAGAATGACGAAGGATACGATAGCGAATGCTGGCCTACCAGACAGAAATGATTTTTAATACATCCGTAGTGGGTACCCAGCAGTGTGCTTGCAGCAGTTACTCAATGAGTGTTTAGAAAAGGTCCTGAAAGTCGGCTCTTAAAGCTTTCGCTGTGACTGTGGTTCGCGTCCGCGCAGGCCAGGCGTTTTGTTTTTCTGTTCCGTTTTTGCCAAGTTGCAGAACTATCGACAAAGGCTGAGTCAGAAATTTTCAGAAGAGATAAGTGAAGCTGGTCGACAAGTTTTGGCGACAAGCCAGTGAAGATGGGAATCCTTTTTCAAGAATAGGATCTGTTCTCGGAACTGAGTCTGGAGCCACATCCTGCCCCAAGGCACAGCAGACGACCCTGGAGGGGCCTGGCGATCGCCAGCGCACGACATCCGATCCACGTGGAAGCTGGTCGTCTTTCCGGTGCATTATCTGGTGACGGGGCTGCTGTTATGCCTTGGAGTCTGAACCGGACTTCATTACTACTGCAAAGGTAACTGGCGTCAAAACCAGCGAGCGAGGCTGACGCCATCTCTGGCAACCGCGTCGAACGCAACGCGTGCCAAGCTATCCACGGGTCCAAGTCTAACCCCAAGATGCAGTCACTGCCATCTAGCCCGGGGTGTCTCACGCAACGCGTGGCAATATCACAGGCCCTTGAGTGCAATCCATCGGTGGTTCCTGAATGGTGGCTGCTGACACAAGGATTGTGGCATTCCTGATTGGAGTCTGCTGACGCAATGCAAATCGGAATTCATCATTGGATGTTGTGGACGTAAGGGTTAGCCAGGGCCTATATATGACCCGAGTGATGTGGCGCCAAGCAGCAGACGAGTACATCACAGCAGACAATAGCGTCAGAGCGCCCGAAGACATCCTGGCTATTCGAGCCCCTTAGGTCGATGGCCCCAGTGCCAATATTGCAACGGCAGTACATAAATGTCGCCTTGTCCGCTCCGCCTGTCAGCTCTTCTTATTTGAAGCCGCGAGCTGAGAAACACACGCCACCAAAAAGTACCGACTTTGGTGGCCCGTGACCTCAACGCACTACGCAACAGTAGTGACAACGGCCTGACTGCAACAGGGTCCAGTTGTATGTATCCCGTGCATGCCTGCAACTGCCCGATATACGACTTGCGAGACGCACTGGCGCACGTAATATACGAGGACTACATTGTCACGGAAAATCGTAAGGTGACTATTTACACACTACACCTAGACGAGCAACGAGGACTCGCCGCGAGTGAAGCGATCACGGCCAGAACAATTCTGGAATTAGTGGTTCTCCCACCTAGGTTGACCCCGAGATTGCGAGCTTCGAAGTACTGTTTAAAAAAATAACGTTGTTCAGTTTGTTTTTTTTACTCTAAACAACCGCTTAGTCACTGAACAGTTCATACTTATGTCCACTTTGAAGCGGAAGCAACTCTAAATCACACGCATCTTTAGTATCATGTTTGATGTCCGGGCATTCCTTTGCGAAATCTTGAGTAGCTTGTGGATTTCTCGGTGAAGAGACGCTGGACTTTAGTAAGTGGTATCTCATAACTCTGCTTTTATTTTCTTTGGTGAAATGAAGATTCGTTATACTCAATGAAGGCGACTTTGAAATCCACAACATTTTGTATGTAGCGCTGAATGTAATAAATGATACTCAAGAAGATGCATCTTTGAAGAACTGTTTGTTGTTGGTTTGGCCTTTATGGCAGTGTGAAGAGAAACACATGATAATTTAAAGGCCCCTTCTTGCTCTTCATTATGCTAGTAATCTAGCCTATGCTTTGATAAAATGAAGGCCAAAAATATATAACAGAGCAGCTGTTCTGTTCTGTTGTAACTGTCACAAAACTTGTTTTCCGCAGAGCTGTCATTCAAGAAAGAATACCTATCACAAGCTGTCAATGCGGTTGGACTCGACATCATACATGGGGACTCTTTTCTAATGTAATAGCTTATGAAACTTCAGACAAACCGTCACAAATTGTCACGTTTTTCGTCCAACAAATCTGCTAAATACTTGCTCAGTTAAATTGAAACGGTGCCGTGTAGATTG
Source organism: Rhipicephalus microplus (assembly GCF_043290135.1). NCBI lineage: Eukaryota > Metazoa > Arthropoda > Arachnida > Ixodida > Ixodidae > Rhipicephalus > Rhipicephalus microplus. The sequence continues at coordinate 18,383,037 of NW_027464588.1, forward strand.
TGCGGTACGTTGTTTGTGCTGGATTCTGCAACGTTTACCTGTAACGCTTCACAACGCTTAAGTTTGCAGTAAAGGTTGAATTGAATTTTGATAACTTTCTGTTTTTTTTACTGAAATACAACTGAAATGTATTTGTCATCGCTTTCGGTCGTCCTCAATGACACAATGATCGGGAAACAAATGTCGAGTTGCCCGTTAACAGTCTCCCTTGAACGCGGCCTTCTTCATACACTGACGTACTTTTTTACGTACAGTTCGTGAAAAAAGAAAAGAAGCTTTGGGCATACGCGAAAGATAATAGAAAGGAAAGCGAGAAATCCGTTTTAAGATTTGATATCCTATAACTGGGTGATAAACGATATCGGATTGATAGCACTACAGGTGACGTGATTCAAATGTGACCAACAATGCAGTCTTCGGTGACACATCAACTAAGAGTACTCATCGTCAATTGTAGAAGCCTTAGAAATAAGGTTGATGACTTTCACTTGCTGTTAAGCTCTGTTCAGCCTGCAGTTGCATTAGGCACTGAATCATTGGCTTGATGCCACTATCCTTGATAGAAAATTGTTCCCCGCTGGGTATCACTGTTTTAGGCGGAACCGTGAATCTAGGGGTGGTGGTGTATTTATTATTGTACGATCAGACTTGCCTTGTGTTCGAGTTGATTGTGCTTTGGAATGTGAATTAGTATTTTGCAAGTTGCGGGCTGATAATGGTCAATGTTTTCTCATTAGTTCTTATTATCGACCACCTGGTGCCTCTTGTCAGCAGTTTGCTCAATCGACTAGTTTTATTTAGACGGTTCAATGCGATCACATTATACTGGGAGGAGATTGTAACCTTCGCGGTTTGGACTGGGGGTCGGGTAATTGTCTCGCAGGTGGTACAACAGGTGGTTTATACGAAGCCTTCTTTGAATTTAAGCACGAAAACAGTCTGCATCAGTTGGTGAGAGAACCTTCCCGCAATGACTGTGATACTGGTAGCGTGCTTGATTTGTTGCTTTGTGATGCGCCGAGCATTATTTCAGATATATGTGCTTTGCCCGGCATAAGTGATCATAAGGTTATTGTAGCGGACGCTACACTTCAAAATGTGTGTCTATCGAAAAAAAAGCCCCTAGAAACGTTTATGCACAAGACAGGGCTAACTACACTGCTCTAAATCTAGCCCTGGAATCATACTTTCCTACTTTTGACACATTGGCAGATGAGTTAAACAGGGAAAAGTTATGAGGAGTACTTAAAGAGAAGCTTTTTGAACTGCGCGCTAAATTTGTTTCCGTTCGAACACTCTCTTCAGAAAGTTCAAAAGATAAACCGTGGTTTAACAGGCAACTCAGTTCTTTCTTAAGAAAAGTAAGAAGAATCTATCGAGTTAGCAAGGCTCAGAAATCTGATAGTCGCTACGTACAGTTAGCAGAGTTAAAACGTAGTTTTAGACAGCTCGCTAGATCAGCCAAACAAACATACTTACGCCAGAGGCTGGTACACGATCCGAAGAAATTTTGGAAACACGTTAAATAACGGTAAGGAGGACACTGCTGTTCCACCATTGCACTGGTCTGACCGAACCATTAATGACAATCCGAGTAAGGTCGAAAATTTTTCTTAATTACTTTTCATCTGTATTTCAGTCTGATTTTTTAGATGCTAGTGCAGTTACAATTAATGACTTTTCTGTCCGAGTCAACAAAATGTCTGAGGTTGTGTTTGGTGCAATGGGAGTCGAGAGATTATTGCAAGGCTTGAAACATACGAAAGCGAGTGGTCCGGTTGATATTCCGGCATATTTCTTATTAACTGTTTGGGAGCTCTGTGTTTATATTTTTGTAGTTTATTTCAAAATTCCTTAAAGAACGGCATCGTTCCAGGGGACTGAAAGTTGGCCCGCGTAGTACCAATCCATAAAAGTGGACAGAGGGACAGAGTTGAGAATTATAGGCTAGTGTCGTTCACTAGTATTGTATGCAAAGTTATGGAACATGTGATTTATAGCAGCATGATGTCTCACCTTGTTACAAATGACCTTGTTCATCCTCGTCAGCGTGAGTTCCGACACAGCTTTTCTTGCACGACGCATTTGGTAGAATTTACTCCTGACCTTGCCTCAGCTGTCGACAAACAGCAAAGTGTTGACTGTATAATTATGAATTTCAGAAAAGCTTTTGATGTCGTTACGCATAGTCTCTTGATTGCTAAACTTCGGTATTACAAATTGGAATATAGGGTTATTGCTCGGATAGCTTAGCATCTTCGCTCAAAGCAGATATGTCTGTGGCTCTGAACGGTTGTTCCTCTACATATGTTGCTGTGACCTCTGGTGTACCATAGGGACCGGCCTTAAGTCCGCTTTTATTTTTGTTGTTCATAAGTGACATCACTTTCAGTATCACATCATCATTTAGAATGTTTGCAGATGACTGTATAGTACATAGAGCCATCAATAGCGACCTTGACAAAGAAGCACTGCAAAACGATTTATATTTAATTGCCACATGGTGTGAAAAATGGAAAATGTCATTGAATGTAAAAAGAAGCGTCCACGTCACCTTTACCAGAACCTCTCGCACTGCAGAAATCAATACATGATTACTAACGTTAATGTTCAACATGTCACGGAATATAAATATCTAGGCGTATTTTTCACTGCTGATTTGAGATGGAATAAACATGTCACTTACGTCAGGAACAAGGAGGTAGTGACATTAAGTTTTCTGAAACGTAACTTCAGTACTTTACCACAAAAACTGAGAGAGCAGCTCTATTTTACACACGTCCGCAGTATACTGGAGTATGCGTGCGTCTGCTAGGACCCATATACTAAGGAACTTACAGATAAACTTGAGAAAAAAATGTAGTATAGAGCAATTCAATTTGTCCTTAGAAATTACGCCAGGATGCTTAGTGTGATAGATAGCCGAATAAAATTAAATTAGGATCTTTTTGAAAACAGTCGTCGGAACCTTAGATTAAAATTATTTCATAGCATGTATCATTCGAGAACAGGGATCATCAGGCATTTGTATTTTCAACCACCCAACGATGTTTCTCAAAGACGCGATCATTACTTAAAAATACGCGATATTCCTTTTGGGGGTGACGCTTTTCGCTACCATTTCTTTGTCCGCACTATAAGAGAATGGAACACTCTGCCATAGTAAAAAAACTCTATTGATTCAAGTAATTTTTTTTCATGCTTTATAAATGTTTTTATGTGTTTGATCATATGTACTGTACCCTCTCTGCTGTAATGCCTTATGGCGAAGCAGGCACCTAATAAATAATTATTAAATAAAAATATGTGAATAGTTGCCGAAGCGCACACGGTGGCTGCCTCGACGCAATTCATTCCTTAAGCAGAAGTGGTCGTCTTAAGACACCTGGAATGTTTGCAAAGTTCAGCAAGTTGATTTATGATATATCTGGGGGTTTAACGTCCCAAAATCACCATATCTTTATGAAAGACGCCATAGTAGAGGGCTCCGGAAATTTCGGCCAATTGGGGTTCTGACAACCAAATCTGAGCACACAGGCCTAAAGCATTTTCACCTCCATCGAAAATGCAGCCGCCTCAGCCGGGATTCGATCCCGCGGCCTGCGAGTGAGCAGCCGAGTACCTTAGCCACTAGACCACCACAGTGGGGTGTTAACTCTTTTCGAGCGCACTGATTTTTGTGATCCGAATTGCTGGAAGTCATTCAAACTTTGTGGCTTCGCGTGCTCACTTTTCTCTATTGTCCTTATGTTTTCTTCAGTTCCTACACATGTGACCAAAACATGTGCATTCATTGTTAACGAAGGTCTATTGTCCTTAAAATTTTTTCATGACTTTTTCTTTGCAATTGTATTATTGCGTATTAACCCACGTTTACATTAGTTATATTGAGAGAATCTATAATATTTGTAGAAACTTCTACTCTATCCTGTAAGAGTACGTGCCGGGATTAACAATAATAGTAAATAAGTTAATAAATAAATAAACAAATAAATGTGTGAATTTTATGGAGGCTCTGTTGTTAAAAGCCGGTACGCCGCTACAGAAAGCACACATGCTACCACACCTACTTCTTTAGGGCCATATAGTTGGCGCATAGCAAATTCAAAAATATTTCATGCACTAAGTGTTTGAAGTACGCACAAGAAACAAGATGTCCCTATCGCGCTTAACTCCCAAAGGTGAAGCCTTAGGGTCTCCTACTTCTCCAGTGTTAATTTCAACCATTGATGAAGTATGTAACATAACTACAGTGTTCTGTCAGCAACTGGTCATTTTGTTTAACACCATGCCGGATCTGCCGCAATACAAATGACGTTAACGTAAATATCTTGTTTAGAGAAAGGCAATCGCCCAGGGCTTTAATATACAGTGTCCGTCAAAAATTCGCAGGTAATTGTATCAAGTCATTTGTGGCAGATTGGCCTTGGAACTTTGGATCAACACTCAACCTCCACTGCCAATGCCACACATATGTATTGTGTGCTTACAGTTCTTTCTGCAACCACCAATTCAGGCGAGAAATGGTACCTAAGTATGCACAAGAAAATTAGTGCAATAATTATGTCACCATAGAAGTGACAACATGCGGTTGAACAAACACAACATGACTGACCGCTGGGTGCTGGTAGTTCTTTTATCAAGCAAGACAGTAGCGCTGGCAGCACTACCATTGTTAGTGCTGATACTTTGTTATTGGTGTTACAATTCTCCGACCATTTTCACTTGGCTTTATTCAGCTATAAAACTGAGGTCTAAATGTAAAACGATCCCCTAGTATTCCCACATCATTTGTGCCTGTATTTTTAAAAGTTTAACTCCTCGAGGTACGCAAGTAATGTAGCCTGAAGACGTGAAACAAATATGTATTGTTTGTATAGGCTTAGCGAAGAGGAAAAAAAAGAAATGTTTTTTTAGAAAAAATTATAGGCCGAGATGCCTACGTTCAGATGCACCAAAGGTAACAAACCAGCTAAAGCAGAGAGGTTGATACTTTTTTGCGAATGCGAAAGGAAAGCCTAGGAAACAATGTCATTGATATTGTTTTGTGGGTTTCGAAGTCCCGAAACCAGCATATGATTATTAGAGACACCCTAGGGCAGGGCTCCGGAAATTTCGATAACCTGACGTCCATTACGCGCCCCCAAATCTGAGCATATGGGCCTACAGCATTTTCACATCCACAGATAATTCAGCCGCCACAGCCGGGATTCAATACCGTGACCTACGGGTGAGCAGCCGAGCACCTTAGCCCCTAGACCACCACGGCTGGGCTGGAAAACAATATTATGCCACTGAAAAACACAAGGAAACTGCACAGTCAAACTATGCTAAATTTGGGCTCCTGTATAATCGGCTGAAACTCGATGTTTGCAAAATACAGCGCGCTTTGAAGGATAGGAGTGAAAGAAGAGGCATAGATGCTAGCCAGTCTAGAAAAACTGGTACTCTACGCTACACTGGAAAAATGCTTGAAGTGGTGAAGTGGCATCATGGTGGTAATAAAAAGTAGAACAATGATTGATTGATATGTGGGGTTTAACGTCCCAAAACCACTCTATGATTATGAGAGACGCCGTAGTGGAGGGCTCCGGAAATTTTGACCACCTGGGGTTCTTTAACGTGCACCCAAATCTGAATACACGGGCCTACAACATAAAAAAAAAGTTGAACAAGGTAAGACAGAGTTGACCAATGCTTTCTGAGCGTTGACAAAAAGTCGTTACACCTACGTAATTGACCCCCGGAGACCCCTCGAATATTTCTGTCATTACAAAAAAAATAGTTTTCAACAAGCTGTGGCTCTTAAATGCTTTCTTCATTAACGGTCACTTCGGAAGGTATGAACACTCCGTTTATTTCCAGCGAACTGCATGCATCGCATTATCCGCATCCTGCATAATTTGTAAATGCTTTTGGGATTTTGCTCATATTCCTGTGTCAATTGTCAGTGACTGTCACGGCAGGTGCGTCAGAAAAGGGGGTTCACTAGTTCACCGAAGAAAATCAGCGTGCCTTATGCACCTTTTGTGGGGATTTTATAGGCTACAGTTTCTACGAGCGTTTACTTTAAATCTAGGCTGTCATGTTAGGCATGTCTCCATCTGCAAATTCTAGACCCTCAAGTTTAGACTCTCGCACACCGGTAGGCTGAAGCCGCGAGAGAGAACATGGAGGTTTACCAGGAAAAAACCTTTGCTTGGTGGAAGCTAAGCCGAGACTGCCAACAGTTCTTGCGAACACTAGTCCGCTTGGTTAGAGCACGCGTCATGCGGTCTTTAATTCCCCTATATTCTTGCTGATAGCAGCCAGTGCCCCCAAAACATAGAAAGAAATTCAGTCTCTCCGTCAGTGTTATCAGACAAAAATTTGGTGATTTTTAGTTTGACGCATCAAATTTATGCCACTTTACAGCCATCTTCTTTCGAGGCAGGAATCTGAGGTTGTTCAAAATAACGAAGTATAGCTCGCAAACAGTAAGCTAGTCCGTCAAGAAACTTTATTAGGGTCCTATGAGACTACAGAATCGTAGTTGCATGCCACGACCAGGTTGGTACCGGACGACCCTGGAACTCCACCCGTTGGTGGGCCCCTTAGACAGCCCTAATATGTTGATGAAGATCTCCGTCATTGAGGGCTTGTTCCCGGCTCTAATATATCAGGCATTTTTTAACGCCAACCTCATCCGGAGCATGTGTAATAACGAGAACTACTCCTGATAGAACTGAGGGCAGAGTGGATCGTTGTCCTGAGAAAAGGGATTAAACCTTCCTCTTGACGCGAAACATCGCGTTTGCAACGTTCTCGGGGTGGAAGATTGAGGTCTGGTCACCTTTGAGTTTGGAAGCGGGAGTTTTAAGCGCACAAGCTGACAGTGTTTCACTATTTCGTGAAATGTGACTAATAGGTCGGAGTTCTGAGTTATCCTTTGAATACGAATTGTCTAACGTATCGGAACCATCGCGGAATGTCAGACCTCGAGCTTGATCATGAACGGGTTCATTCGGGTTGGGTTTGCGGGGATGTACATTAGTTCCCATGTGCGCTGGGAACATTGCGATAGTGTGAAAGGCATGAGGCGTTTCTTTTCTTGAAAACAGCGTATCTTTAGAAATCAAACCAGATAGAAAGGCAGGGGTATTACACACGCACAAAAAAAACATGAAATCATCCTTGCAGGCGAAAATGTTGTAGGCCCATGTGCTCGTATTTGGCTGCACGTTAAAGAACCCCAGGTGGTGAAAATTTCCGGAGACCTCCACTACGGCGTCTCTCATAATCATATGGTGGTTCTGGGACGTTAAACTCCACCTATCATCAAACGACCAACTGACACTAAAGATATAAAGCGTTCTACGGTACTACAATGCGAAACACTATCAGGCAATTTCTTCAGCCAAGAGATCACTGTGAGAAAGAATTAATACTTGTACGTGTTAACAAGGCCTAAAGTTGCCTGATGTTTTCCTGTGGTTCGTTCTTTAAAATTGAAGGAAAGGATGACCTTAATTGCGGAAATTTTGAATTTTGAAATGGTCATGGTTCAGAAAATAAACGAATTTTAACTTTTGAACATAGGTTTGCTTTCGCTAACAACTCAGACACGCTACATTGTTTAGAATAAAAAGAGCTCTTGAAAGTAGTGGCCAGTTTTTGTAGACGTATAATTTTATGAGTTACATGTTTTTAGTAAGGGCTCGAGATTATATCAACATACTGTCAACAATCAACATCCTTAGTCTGTGAGTCTATGAGAAGAAATAAACTTCTAAAGCTGGCCACACACACACACACACACAATGTATATACTGCGTATTGCATACGCTAGAAACACGGCATAGAATTGTTTGAAGCCGTAGTGGTTCTATCTATTTCAACGGCGGCTCAAGAGTGTAACTGAAATACTGTGAAAAGTTGGACCGCATCTGGTATGAACGTTAACTTCCACGGAATGATTATTGATCAATTTTCGTTATTTTCTAATTCGAATAACTCATTGTTAGCGAGATCATTGTCAAGTTTTATGAGAGCTGTATACATGTGATTGTCTACATAGCTCTATTTTAAAACAATGACATCCACACAGAAATAAAAAATATCATCGCGGAGCCTTTTGTTCAGATTTTTGAGCACCACGTCCTTTTATTTCAGCACATAAATGATTTAAAAGTAAATAATACAAAACTCGAGCAGGATTTTTGAAAGTGGTCACGTTGAATGCACGACAAAGTTGCAAAAGCATAAACGAAGATATACGTGCTCACTAACGCGACACCGCGACATTGTAAATTTTACATGAGCAAAAATTAGGATAGTACTTTTATTTCTTGTTTTTTGCAATGTGGGCACAACACTTTTCTTTGTGTTTCCAGTTGCCCGTCGTCACAAAGTTAAAGTTGACAACAACGTGAAAAGCACGAAGCACGAAAAGAGTACGCAACGACAGGAAGTGAGATATATGAAGGTGTATGCACCGAGTGGCGTCGCCAAAGAGTCATAGCGAAAAGCGACCGCTCACTTGGCGTAGAAAGTTTTTGTACTCTGGGCAATGCCTTTGTATTTCATTTGAAGGCGTGCTCAATTTTCGTGAACTATTTTTTCACGGTAACGTTATAGCTAGACATGTTCTGCTTTTTATACATCATACAGGCGGTAAAAAACAGTGTTCTCTCACTGACAGTGCGAAAATTAGTGGCGTACACGGAAAGCACCCCTGTCATCTAATATTCAATTCTAAGCCCGTATTTCGAATTGAATAATTGTGTACCAGTGTCAGAACCACAGTACCATGCTGGCTTGATGATCGTGAGGTTCGCAAGTTACTATGGGATGGTCCACTGCAGGTCGCTTCGCTCAATAGACCTGAACGTATTGTGTTCTGCGTATTCCACTGCACCAAGCGTTACTGCGCAATTACAGCATATGAAGAATCGAACCAACTTGTTCTTAGAGATTGAAAAGAAGAAGATATTATTGACCATCTTCCTACGGGAACCTCGATGCAGCAGCAGTGCGCATGGCAATGAACCGGTTAAACGGGTGACGACGCGAGGGCTGGAAGAACGGTTTGGACCGAAACTCGGTGTAGCGATTACTCGACTAACGTTTGTTTGCCAAGCAGTGACGGGAGAGAAGGGTAGCATTTCGCGTACGTTTTACCGCAGGTGAGCGAGCAGAAAGAGTGTTTCCACTCGACGTGTGGTTGAGCGTTGCGGGCCATGGAAAGAGTGAGGTGAGAAGTTTGTTGCGAGTGGGTTGGGGAGCCGGCAATGGCGGGCACTGTGGCGAGCACGATGTGGAGGATGTAGAAAGGAACGTCAGCGTGCATTTGCGAGGGAAGCGTCCTAGGAAATCGTGACGTCAACGGAGAGCTGCGGCGTGACCTACTTGGCACAGGTCCAAAACCTGTGGCGAGAAAAACGCGTTGCGGCGCATTTGCATGGAAGATCATGCGTGCAGCGCTACACACGTGACTGCTTCGCATCTAAAAGAACAATCGTTCATCTGCTACAGCGGGAGAATATTGCGCTTGCCCCGCCACGGTGGTCTAGTGGCTACGGTAGTCGGCTTTTCGTTGTGGTCCGTGCGATGTGTTTTGTTTCCGCAAACACCTCTATCATCGGCTTGGAATTTCAGGTAAACAACTTGTGCCCCTTGTGGATGGGATTGTTTCCCTGTCGAGATAGGCCACAACTCGACAAGTTAATTCGTGTTTACGTGGATCTGGAAACGTTTCTTCCTCGATTGAGCTTTCTGTGAAAACGCTGCACTTTGCTTGAAATCGGGCAACAGGGACTTTCGACAGCGAACATGTTGCAGTGAGCCATGGCCTTGAGCGTCTTCCTTCCTCTCACCAATCACAGCGATTAACGAGGGCACTTTCGATGCGTGTGATGCCTTATCTTCAAATGGCTTGGCCAAAGCAGACTGCTGGTTGTCGGCGGTGTGGCGGGCATCGCTGTGGTATCGCACACCTTTTTTTATTAAAGGCGGCCGCAAAAGGCTCTGCCTTCTCCTAGTGTTCATTGGTGGCAGGAAAGCAATTTGCATTAGAAAAAATAAAACTGTGTTTTTGTGCGTAGAAAAAAAGGGGGAGGGGAGCGGGGAATTAGGCTGGAATAAGGAAAGACAGTTTAGACACTGTATTTCCTTGATGTAGCCGAAACTTAGAAGACAAGTTTAACAATTGCCTAAAAGCAATAACAATGACGACGAGAATCAGACCACGTTAAAATGAAATAAAATAAAAAGTGTTGACTCCCGCAAGCCAAAACGTCTTTATTTGTTATTTTTTATCATGGTCAGCATGTTCGTTTAGTTGTCTTGAAGGGGTAACACTGTAAAAAGGAAAGCAATCTTCGAGTGCTGGAATGAAAGGTAAAAGCTTTTGGGTTATGTTACACTTTTTATGTGTTTGCATTAAAATACCTTCGTAGAGTGTATGTATAGTGCAATCCACAATTCATTCAGCAATGGCATACTTCGTATTTTCACTGCAGCATTTCTACCCACTTGCTTATAAAAGAAAAAAATGTCACAGTACTATCTAATTTTAGTAACGTAAGAATAGGAATATATATTTCAAGATTGTGGAACAAAGCTTGGGGTCATGAAAGTCGAGATATATTTTTCCGACAATAACACCGTGCAGCGACGGCGAGGAAAAAAAACGCTCATGTACATCACAATGAGTCAGCAGCCTAAATCACTTCACTATCCTTTTTGCGAACTGGAGGAACAACTTCAGTAAAATTAGGACCCCTGGTGTTATGCCTAGAAATCCCACCCAAACAGCATTGCTTCAGTGAAGTATTCAAGTTGTATCGTCTGATGCAAGGGCATTCAACCAAGGCGGCAGCCTTATGGCATCTTTTGTGGTGCGCCTGACGAAACCGACAGCAAAATCTCACACATCGATTTACTACCTTGGGACCTCCTTTTGCATACTTACTCACAATGTACACTTCTGATGCTAATAAAGAAACATTGATTGATTGATTGATGGACATCGTCCATTGAGCCCCCTCACCCACGGGTCCTATTCCAGCCAGCAACCCGCGGTGGTTCCTGATTGGAGGCTTCGAAGGCATCCCCGAGGGTTATAAAAGAACCAAGCTGCACGAAGGTGAGAGAGCGACTGAAGAAGTCCTGAGTCATCGTCGTACCTCGGTGTGAGCCAAATGGGCTGTCGGCCAGTGTGCCGTATATGTAATGCGTCCGTTTATACTGTACCTAAATGTTGTCTTAATTCACCGTCGCCTTGTCCACGGCGTCTTTCGGCTCTGCGCACATACAGCCGCGAGCTGATACACCCGATACCCAACACTAGTTACAGCATGTAAGGCAAATTGTATATATTGTTGTGTGAGCTTAAGTAAGATTTCCACTACCCTATCTAATGGGTTTTAGGCAAGTAGTCTTTATGATATATTTTTTTTCATTAGGACTGGCGCCCTTATATCGCAAGAACACAAAGCAGTCGAGGGAATCTACGTTTTATTGTGCCAGCTTGTTACTTTGACCCGAAGTCTCACAACTTTCCGACAGTTCTAGCTACGGATACAAAATTTTAACCTGTCTGTAATTATCGCAACTGTTTTTGGCTTCGGAGGAACACTGGAAACAATTTCATGTTATGACAACTGTGCGCAGGGGCTGAAGTGAAATGCGGCCCGTTTAAACCTCCCGCAGAGCCGCTTTGTCTCGGTGGTGTATGTTTACAAGCAATGTTGACCCGCTGGTGATGGATGTGCGATTTGGGGCCTCGATGCGTTGATTACGCCTGTGCTGCAAAGCGCAGAACTTCATTATTTGATTTTAATGTGAGCCGCGGTACGCAGAGAAAGTTTGTTCTACTATATAATAACTATTCCGAAGTTCGTTTGACTGAAAATTTTTTTTGCATATAATGCCTAAGAAACCAGTTTGGGATACGAAATGTTACTTAAAGCGTCGTTCATACAAGTGAAAGTTCACTTTATATATTATTGTTCCGTGTTATTTCTTCTAACCAAGTGAGGGGAGGGAAGACACAGCGATGAGCCTTCGCTTTCAGTTGAAAGGAAACACTGCCCACGCCAATGCAATTATTTCTTTTTACGAAGCTGGACTAGATGGTATTGCTCTATATTATTGAAAGCTGCTCAAATGACAGGACTACAAGTGGACACTGCGAAAGCTTGGCAATTGGCAGGTTTATAAACGAACAAAAATAAAAAGCAAAAAAGAAGTGTCCCAAACGAACTGTGCAATCATTGACACGTCAGAATTTTTTCAACCTGGCAAATACAAAAAAAACCCAAAAACAACGATTGGTAAAAGGTTGGAACGTTCGAACTCTAGATAGGCACCAACGAGGCTTGACAACAGAAAAACAAAGCATAAAAGCAAGAGACCTTATGCTTCTTATGTACTCAGCAATGTTCTCCGAAGGCATGGTCACTAGCTGTTCGGGCCATGAAGTCAGTCTAGAGTGCATGCCCACTGGTGGTGGTTCATGCGCTTTTGAGGAACTGCCGCAGACATCTAAAGCTGTAACCGACCACAGACTTCAGACGCTGCTATTGAAGCCTACACGTAGCTTATGCTCTATTAGCCAATCACCACTCAAATATTAAGGCTGTTAATTACTGTCGACATTTTCCTTAGAGTCACGATCACTTGCATAAGTATTTCTTGAGTCCCGTGAGTGTAAAGCCGTAAAATGCGCGTAATGCTCACAAAGGCTACGACGCTGGTGTTTAGTTAAAAGCTTTTCGCTTTTTCTACAGAGCATTTTGACTCCATTTATATCAATTACCATCCCGGCTACTTTTTCCGCTTTATATATTAACAAAGTGTATGAATCGATATTGATTCTTTTTCAAACATCGTCGCTTCCACTGGTTTTCCCGAAAGAGGTATTTCAATTTGTTGTCGTCAAACAAAGGCTACAAGTTTATCAGAAATCCTACACCCGTTTTGTCCTCATATTTTATCGAACAAGAATTACAAGAGGGACTCTTATATTGGAGTCGACAATTGTTGCATGCCTCTACCGGTGGCGTTGCCATTTAAGCCTGTACTAATGTGGTGCCTTTCGCCTATCAGTCTCAATAGAACTGCACTTCAATAAAATGAAGCGCAGGTCTATGCCTTTCATCTGTGATATCGGCAGAATCTCGATCTCTTTTTACCCCTAGAGTTCGGAGGCACGTACAGTGTTGGCGAAAGGCCCTAATATTCGCCGTTGGGTAAAGGAGGCGGGTCATTAATCCACCTTTAATTAGCCGCTAAATACTGCACGCGAAAACAGTCTTATCTTGTTATATATTCTCTTTGTCATTCATAACCATTTGGCCCAGAAGTACAAACACATCCCAAGTTGTGGCATGGGAATGAGACCCCTAGCCTATTGCATGCGCCAATCGTCGCAATCAAGCAGTCAATGAAATTTTCAAAACAAAGAAATAAAAACTTTGAAGTTTTCAAACGAAAATAAAAGTACTTCAATTGAAGAGACCAGTCAAGTTCTAAACAAAGCAGAACAATTCATATACGACGCAGTTAAGGTGAAAAGGAGCGGGTTTGCAAAGTTTAGCTAACTTGCTCCAGTTTGGCTACTTCCTTAGCCCGATGGCAGCATAAAAAGTCACAGCTTTTCCGGAAACGCGAAGCATTGAACGCGGTAGCAACAAATTGAAAGGTCACGCGCAGAATGAAAAGCAGATTGAGACATGCCCCACGTTACTCAGGCACAAATGACGCACAAAACGTACTCACATCTACAAATTTACGCTAATAAGCGTCTCATTTCTTACATTGCTATGTCTCAAAAGCGCGCGCTATTTGAAAACGGAAACTGTATTGATTGCAGTGACCATTGTGCACCCGGTAACCACAGCAGAATCGTTCCAGGTAAAGCCCGAGGCCAGCCAAGGCGTACGACCTTTCCCTCCTCACAAGGGCGCGTGAGGGAGCGAAGCTCCGCTTTTCTGTGCCGGGCAAAGTGCGCGTTGGAAATTAGAGCAGGCGCCGCCACGCGATGTGGCGACGCGGGCTCATTGCCCCATTATGCTGGAAATGCCGAAAACACTATGCCCCCCCCCCTCCCGATATGCTAATGAGCAGCGGTAAGTGGTAGATATAAGTAGCTTGCCGTTTGAGCGAAGAAGGATGTGCTCCGCGGTGGCTCAGTGGTTAACGCCTCACTTTCACGACGCAGAGGATCCCACGTTCAATACTGCGCGCCACAGTGTTTTCAAGACGATAATCTTTCTTGGGAACCTTTGACGCAAGAATTTCGGTCTGCCTGCCTGCCTGCCTGCCTTCCTGCCTGCCTGCCTGCCTGCCTGCCTGCCTGTCTGTCTGTCTGTCTGTCTGTCTGTCTGTCTGTCTGTCTGTCTGTCTGTCTGTCTGTCTGTCTGTCTGAACATTTGTCAGTTTGTCCACTCTTACTAGCATCGGGTACTTGAAACAGCCGACCTCATCCGCAGCGACCACGAATGTTGCTCAAGGTTGAGCGTTCATGCTTGCGCAACTCTCAATTAAAAAGCATTTATTGCGCGTGTCTGGGGCACCATTACAACTTCTATATATTCTGCATGCACATCTCTTACTAAAAAACACATACATAAGTAATTTTGAGGGCCGTAGCGCGTATCACGCTGCGCTTACCATGCAACGCTTGCACGGAATGGGAAGAGTTTCCAACGCTTTGTTAAGACGAGATGGTGGTGGCACCTAGCCGTCGCCTCGCGTTCTACACCTTATCATCTCTGACACAGGCGCGCATGGCCACGCGCTTTGTCTTCCAAAAGAAACTGCCAGATGGCGCTCATTGCTCACGTGTGACATGACTTGATGCGCTCGTGAGTCTCCGCTGCCCACTCAAGGCACTCTAACGCAGCGCCTCCGAAATACCACTCACCTATTTTCTTGCGCAGAACATCAAATAAATATTTTGTTCACTCTCTTCACACGCAAGGCTATCGTCTTTCGACGACATTTGCAGATTACATGCAGATACGGGGGCCAATTTTTTCATGATTTTTTTTCGTGCGTTTTCATATATATAGATACGTGTACATATACAGTGCGTGACGTCGACGCTGACGCTGGCGGCAAAACCAAGCCGACAGTGTCCATATAATTGCTATCACAATAAAATCGTTTTCGCTGCTTGGCTCCTTTATAGCTACTTCATTGTGATCCCCCGTTCCGATTTTTTGAAGTTATGATCATCTGGTGACGTTGCTATGGTGGTGTTCAAGTAAATTCTGCCAAACATTGTAGTCGAAAAGTGCTTTAGATTTCCAGCATTCAAATATATGCACTTTAATTGCGCGGATAATTGACTATTATTTAAAGGAATGATACAGTGGCTGAAGCTGGCGTAAGGGTGAATGATAGCGATTAGAAAATTATGTTAAATGAATCAGATGTTTACAAACTACCAGTAAAGCAGTAACACACACGCGCCAAATGCGTTTTGATACATGGCTAGGACGGCGACAACTACTGCAAGGGGCCTCGTTTCGTAGATCACCCTTGCTGAACTCGGCTTTAAACGACAAATTTATGTGAGCAGGAATTCTAACCGCTCTGTATCCAGGGTGAGCTGCACTCTCCGACATAAGAAATTGGATTTTCTACATATCGAATGAGCACTGAAAGTTCGGCACATTCCACATACAATGGGAAACAATGTAATGCGAGGCTTGTGGAGGAAAGGTGACTGTAGCGTTATTTTTTTATTTAGGTAACGACAGGACCCTAAGGATATGCAGAAATGTTTCACCCACAGCCACATGTTGAACAGTCACGTTAGTTTTATAGTATTACATTACCAGTTGTTCTCAGTTACGAGACCATGCTAAGAGCAAGATGGGCGTTATCAACGTCAAAGGCAGTATGGTGATGTCGAGTGCTTGTGTTTGCAGGCGTAGTAGTTCTACATGGTGCCATCTACACCAACTTCAGTGAATAGCACCTAACTACAATTAAAGCTAACCCGACATGGCACCTATATCATAGGAGTACATATGTAACGTTTATAAACATAGATAGCCAGTACCACAAACAGATTTGATGTTATACCAAAATTACGCCTGCACTGAGTTTCTCTCTAAAGCATTTTAAAAAGTGGGCGTGGTTCTATGGTAGAATACTTGAATTCCACGCAGAAGCTTGGGTTCGAATTTTGCTTCAACTGTTATATTAATTATTTGCATTCGATGGTTCTACGCGGGTGATATAAGTTTTACATCGAAAGCTGTGTGTGGCTAGGCAAAACAAAACCCCGTTCGCCATGAGAAATGCCAAACGTCTTTGTTGGCTGCTCCGTCACTTACGCGAATCTTTACGTCACTCCCAAGTGCCACGGCATTGTGAGGGCCCTCAGCGACCTGCATAGTCAGCAACCTGGTCGCCTATTGCATATTATGCAGGCGATTCCCTTTCCGGCAAAACAGTTGTCAAACTAAACAACAAACGGACCACTATAATTCACATGCGAATCAGCCTTTGAGGATATTAGAGGTACCATATTGTCACGACGACAAAACAGAGGTCTTGCCGCAGAAACTGACACCAGAAGCAGGTAGGTTCTTTTAATAGAACGCGCAAGAAAGTTCTTCTTTTTCATCCATTTCATTGTACTTCATGGCACATGCACAACTGTCATTATCATTCTTTTTGACAAGCATGTGACATTTGCCTCCCTCCGAAAGAGGCATCGTCCCGATGCGCAACTTAGGCGCTCTACCAGGCGTATGAAGTGGTCACGTCAACTGGATAATTACGGTTTCATACGCACGACGTGTACGACTTCGGGTAAATGATTTCGACGCTTAGAACTACAGTCAGTGTCGGGAACAACTTCATAGTTCACGTCGTTCAAGCGTCGCGTGACGTTTTATGGGCCAAAGTCGCGTCTTGGCAGTTTTTCCGACAGTCCACGTCGATGTATCGGAATCCATACCGAGACCTAGTCGCCTGGTGTGTAGCTATTAAACTTGTGTCGGGGGTCGTACCGTTGTCCATCTTGATGCTCTTGATGACAGATGCGCACACGCGCGAGCTGTCTGGCTTTCTCGGCGCACTGAGTGAGCTCCTCGGCGTCCACATGGATGTCGTCACACTCATGCGGCAACATGGCGTCCAACATTGTCGTGACTTCGCGACCATTTATCAGACTGAACGGCGTCGTTCCAGTTGTTTTTTGCCGAGCGGTAATATAGGCAAAGGTCACGTACGGCAATATCTGACCCGAGTTTTCATGTGCCGTGTCAACGTTTTATTCCGTGTCAACGTTTATTCCGTGTCAAGCTGATCATGTCTGTGAGGGTCCTATTGAGGCGCTCCGTCAGTCCGTTTGCCTGCGGATGGTAAGCAGTTGTTCTCCGGTGAGCTGTACCACTGAGTCTGAGAGCCGACTCCACAAGCTCTGCGGTGAAGGCAGGTCCTCTCTCTGTGATCACGGCTGTTGGAGCGCCAAGCCGAAGGACGATGTTTTCGACGAAGAACCGAGCAGCCTCTGCTGCTGTGCCGCGCTGCATACCTTTAGTCTCCGCATAACGAGAGAGGTAATCGGTGGGCACGATTATTCATCTGTTTCCTGTTGTGGAAGTTGGTAAGGGGCCCAGGAAATCCATTCCAATCTGGGTGAACGGCTTCGCTGGTGCTTCGACTGGATGTAAAAGACCAGCTGGCTTGCTAGGAGGTGCTTTGCGTCTTTGGCAGTCGTTGCAAGTTCGCACGTGATGGTTAACTGCAGCAGGTAACTTTGGCCAGTAGTGCTTGCATCGTAGTCGGCGCAATGTTCTGGTGTAGCCTAGATGACCAGAAGTTGCTTCATCATAGCACGCTTCCATAATTTCTTTTCGAAGAGAGGCAGGCACGACGAGCAAGTGCGGGTTGCCGATTGGTAAGAAGTTTTTCTTATAGAGGACATCGTTTCGCAAGCAAAAAGATGGCAGTCCTCTAGAAAATAACCGTGGCACGTCCTTACGTCGTCCTTCTAAATATTCAGTGAGTGGTAACAGCTCGGGATCAATGCGCTGCTCCCGTGCAATAGTGATCGTGTTGACAACTCCCAAGAATGCCGCGTCGATGTTTTCGTCATCACGAGCGACAGTTTCCACTGGCGACCGTGAGAGACAGTCTGCGTCAGTGTGCCGCTTCCCAGATTTATAGACGATGATCATGTCGAACTCTTGAAGTCTTAGGCTCCAGCTCGCCAAACGGTCAGATGGATCTTTAAAGTTTGTGAGCCAGCACAAAGAGTGATGGCCGCTAACAACCTTGCAGGAGCGGCCGTACAAATATGGACGAAATTTGATGACCATGCACACCACGGCGAGACACTCCTTCTCGGTAGTCAAGTAGTTCTCCTCTGTGCGAGAGAGAGTTCTGCTGGCGTAGGCTATTACTATTTCACAGCCATCTTGCCACTGCACCAGAACGGCACGCAGACCTACATTGCTGGCGTCGAGTGTGAAGTGCTGTAGGGGCTTCTTGGTCGAAATGCGCGAGGACTGGAGGTGTTTGCAGGCGTTGTCGTAGTTCATTGAACGCCATTTGCTGTTGTTCCCCCAAAAGAAGGGGACGTCCTCACGTGTGAGTCGGGTCAATGGCGCCGCAATAGACTAAAAGTTCTCAATAAATCGCCGGTAGTAGGCACACAACCCTAAAAAGCGTCTGATGGCCTTTTTGTCGCGTGGTGCAGGAAATTGCGCTACGGCGTCTATTTTATCTGGTTCAGATCGAACACCCTCGTGACTGACGACGTGGCATAGAAAGCTGAGTTCGTTAAAACCAAAATGACATTTTTCTTGTTTTGAATTAGGCCGGCCGAACGGAAGGCTTGGAGGACGGTGAATAAACGGCTGAGATGTTCCTCGAATGTTGCTGAGAATACAATAACATCGTCCAGATAGACCAAGCATGTTTGCCACTTCAGACCTGATAGTACGGTGTCCATGAGGCACTGAAAAGTAGCTGGCGCCGAGAAAAACCCAAAAGGAAGCACCTTAACTTCGTATAGGCCGTCGGGCGTCACGAAGGCCGTTGTTTTCACGATCTCTCTCGTCGACTTCTATCTGCCAAATATGCACGGCCAAGTTTGTGCTGTTCGCTCCAGTGGTTGGATACAGCGACCCGTTCAAACTGTTCGAGCCAGTCCTCGACATCCTCATACTCTTCCCCACGGAAAACTTCACGAACGCGAGGATGTTCAAGAGTTACCTGTGAGGGAAGAGTGGTCTGCGATGGCGGGATAACCGTGGATGTCCTAGGAGCTGCCATGCTGGAAAGAGGCGGAACAGTTGCGGACTCTGGACTTAGGCCTAGTAGGCGCCAACTGAATCAGTACACTGGAGTCGTGACGAGGGGCTGAGTCTCTGGACTAGGTAAACGGGTCCGAGCAAGACTGTCCTGCATCAAGTTGTAGACCCCGGCACCTCCACAAGTGTCACGACGTCAAAACAGCGGTCTTGCTGCAGAAACTGAGACACCAGAAGCAGGTTGGTTCTTTTAATAGAACGCGCAAGAGAGTTCTTCTGTTTCATCCATTTCTTTGTACTTCATGGCACATGCACAACTGTCTTTCTCTTTCTTTCTGACAAGTCCCGGCACGGTGCTCTAGTGGCTAAGGTACTCCGCTGCTGACGCGCAGGTCGCGGGATCAAATCCCGGCTGTGACGGCTGCATTTCCGATGGAGGCGGAAATGTTGTAGGACCATGTACTCAGATTTGGGTGCACGTTAAAGAACTCTAGGTGGTCGAAATTTTCGGAGCCCTCCACTACGGCGTCTCTCATAATCATATGGTGGTTTTGGGACGTTCAACCCCACAAATCAATCAATCAAATCTTTCTGACAAGCACGTGACAATATTTCTTACGGCTAACACAAACTTTCACTCGGCGGTGCGCGTATGCTCACGGCACTGCATCCTTAGAGAAGTATTATAGCACGTTTGCCCTTAATGCTTGTGGAAAAAATATCCGAACAGTCACAAAGTTGGTCACCTCTCTGAGTGAACAGTATTCGAATTACAGAAGTGAAGAACCGCCTTAGTTCTTATACAGTTAAGCCATGGTAGAGCACAACGGCATCACTATCTTACACCTGTCAAGGCGTTTATTAGCCGGAAACGAGCGATCATACGCTTTGATGACAATCATTGCCAAGCACGGGCTCTCAGCGCGAGCGGCGTCCTTGTTGGGTAGCCCCACTGGAAGGTACTCGAGAATTTGACCCATTTCAGAGTTCGGTGGATGCCACTCGCGTTGAGGGTCCGTGCTTGGCCGTGACTGTCGCCATAGCGTATGATCACTGGTTGCCGGCTAATAAACGCCTTAACAAACCAAACGCTGGCAGATACTACGTGGTGCACGTACGCTCGCGGCACACGATTCTCAAAAAAGAGATATGTTGAAGGCACGTTGGTACTAGACGCTAGAGAGAATGAATGCATGGCATACCTTCATAATCATCATCATCATCATAATGATCATCATCATCATGATCATCAGCCTGACTACGTCACCTGCAGGACAAAGGCCTCTCCCATGTTTCGCCTGTCAACTTGGTCCTGTGCTTGCTGCTGCCAATTTATACCCTCAAACTTCTTAACATCATCTGCCCACCTAACCTTCTGTCTCCCCCTAACCCCACTTGCCTTCTCTAGGAATCCTGTTAGTTACCCTTGTGACGAGCAGTTATCCTTTCCACGTGCTACATGCCCGGCTCAATGTTCATTTGTTCATCTTGATTTCAGCTATGATATCCTTAACCCCAGTTTGTTCCTTAATCAACTCTGCTCTCTTATTGTCTTTTAAGGTTACACCTACGTATTTCCTTTCTCTACCTTAAACAGTACGCAAACAAAATATTAGGTCTATGCGACGTTTGTTATCCTACTGCATATTTAGCTTCAGCATCAACTTGGTGCGTTCACTCCGTGCAGTTACATCAAATTCCCAGCCAGATTTCATTATTTTTATAGGTTTGCATTTATTTTAAGTACTCGACAGAAATCACTCTATTCAAATTACTTCAGATGAGCATCGTATCTTGGAATAATTTTCTAATTCTACCTGAACGTATTTCTGGGCTTGATTGTACCTAAAAATATCTCTGAGCACGCTGAACGTATTCTTCGACACAAAGAGAGAGATATAACATTTATCTGCGCCTGCCGAGAATTACGGTAGATGAAACTTTGGCATATGCCGCCTTTCATCTCCTTAGCCATCGGCCGGAGTCGATTCGGACTTGGCGGTGTTCAGGGCGAGTTCGGTGATATGGTAAAAATCTGTAGGCCTGTGTCGTGAGACTTGAGTCCACGTTAAGAAACCCCAGGTGGTCAAAATTTTCGGAATTCGTCCCAACGGTGTCTCTTGTTATCTTATAGTGGTTTTGGGACGTTCATCTGCACATATCTACCAATTTACGTTGTTCTTCGGCGTCGTGGCTGCGTAACATGGCCTCCCAGGGTTCTACGTTTCTGCTTGCATTGTTGTAGGAAGGGCGAATTGCGAGCACGTGCACTGTGCTTGCTGTGCTAAAACAGTGTGAACATCTGGCATTAATTAATTATTTCCTCTTTTCCATCCCACACAATATCCCCATACTGCCACTGTTGTGGAGCGAATCCCACGGTGTATCGCTGCACCGGCGAGCTTTGAAACGACCAGGCTACCGCCCTACTGTACTGGGAGACTGCGCTGACTAGGTCAGGGATGGTAAAGCAGCGTCGCCTGATCTAGTGGGCCCTTGGTGTGGTGAGAGCCAATGGGGTCCTGAACTAAAGACTCCTCCTGATGGGGACAATCCCTTCTGCTTGCATGAATAAAAGTTTTTTTTTCTACCTCCTGGTGCTATTAACAAATGAATGAAGAACACTGAATGCATTCTCGGCGAAAAATCCCCGCTCGAGAGAACCGGCCTGACACAGGCGCAAGTTTTATGTGTTAAACGTAAAGAAGGTGTAGTGCTGCGAAGACATAAGGTTGTAGCAGAAGAAGGCAGGGCTTCCACAATGTGTACTGCATGATTTCTGCGTCGAGATGAATGAGCTACCTAATACTTTTGTTGCTGTATTTGAGAACAGCCATTTGAATACCAAGCATCAAGCTGTGCTAATAAATTAGAAATGCTTCGAAGGGTTTATAGCATAAAATCTTACAGGATGATTCGAGTTTGTTTTTGTTTTGTTGTTTTTACATTACACTTCACCAGAAAATTTAGGTTGAAAGCCTTTGAAGTTAAAAACACCTTTTAGCATCATTTAGTAAGTTTCACTTCGCCGTTGTCAGTGGTTTTTGCACTGCTTCGCAACTTTGTAAATGCGAACGGGCCTCGGCGCACGTAGGTTTAAAAAAAAAGGCTACTTGAGCGCAAACTCGCCCTACAAGGAACTCTTTCGTCGTTCGATGCTTTTATCTCGCCGACAATTGTTCTGAACCCTCCATACTCAAGCGCAGCAGCTAAACATTAGTTCAACCAATGAAAGTGGTTTTGACGCAGCATTATTTTGCAGCGGATTGGCACACGTGACTTAGTGTGGGCCTCTCACCCCTCCCCTTTCACTAATCTCTCAACCAGGGACTTTTGACCCTCTGTTTCCATAGTAAAATAGTTCATCTATCTATTCTATACATCCTAAATCTACCTATGGCATTCCAGTCATGTGTTTCCTTGCAATATGTCTGGGGACTCTGCTGAGGGCGGCGATGAAAGCCTGCGCTGTACTTCTGAGAAACTGTCCTTCACACAGATAGGCGAGATACAGTGGCGTAGACATGGCTCGCCTTTATCAACTTGAAGTGTGACAGTTAGTGTGCCCCGAGTGAGTGGTGGCAGCGCCTGACAATTTTCATTATAGCCTTGGTGGAATCACGGACTGGCAAATAAACTCATTCGCAGACTAACCACAGCTCACTCTGACTTGAATTAGGCCGTGTATCTGAGTCTGAATGAGCCCGTGTGAGTGACATTCCGGTGAGTTTCAAACCAAGTGAGTCTGGTTGGGAAAATTATTTTTATAGGAGCCAGAATTAGGTCATTAAAGGAAAACTTTGATGAGTCAGAGTGGTGACCCTGTGGTGACCCAACCAGGGGACATCAGTATTCGCCTTTCATGGGACCTCTGAATGCCCCCGCAACCGATCGTGCCTCCAAACGGGTACGCCCTGATTTACCATCTCTTTTTCTTCGCCAAAACGTAGCAACCATACCGAAATTCCATGTCCGTCATTGTGAACAACCTTCAACAAAAGGCACAGCAATCTCATCTTTTCTTGTGGCAAGTGCCTAAAACACACCGTAGAAGCTGGCTATAAAGCTACAAAGATGACAAGTGGGGATATTATACTTGCACTTAAGGACAAAGAACAGTTCGACAAACTTACACACCTCGTTGCGTTTGGCAATATCCTTGTATCAGTAAGTGCACGCCGTACAATGAACACAGTGAAGGGTGTAGTAATGGTGAAAACTTGATGACACTAATTGAAGATGAACTCCTTGATGGATGAAAGGACCAGGGCATAACACATGTGCAGCGCATCACAAACAGATGCAACAACACATACATTTCAACAAACACCCAATACTCACTTTCAACTTAACCATTCTACCTCAGACAATCAAAATTGGCAGCGTAAACTTCCTGTGCGTCCATACATTCCGAATCTGAGACGTTGTTCCAAAGGCCAGTGATTTCGACATGGATCTCAGATGTGCTGGAGTCAGCTGACTTGCGCTAATTGCGCCAAAACTGGTCGTGGTACCGATGAATGCAAACACAATTAGGTCCTCTCTGCAAACTGTGAGGGTAGTCACCCTGTATACTCCAAAGCGTGTCCAGCCTGGACGAGAGAAAAAAAATTATCACTATGAAAGTTAAGGAAAATATGACATGTTGTGAAGCATGACAACGATTCCTACATTCATCTTTTGCCCTAAGAACATCTTTCGCTGAAGTAGTGCAACGAGGGGCAGCAGCACAACGACTCTTGGTGGATACCTGGCCTACGCCTAGTGTGCCAAGGTTAAAGCCCCTCGCCCCTATGGTGAGAGCAGCCAGTGCTGCCCCGCCTACAATCAACCAGCCCACTCCTATGATCTCTACAAAGCCTGCCAACAGCCAGGATAATGAATAGGCTAAGGGGGTCCTATTAACCCCTAGCTCGGTGGGGACAAAGACTTCGCCATTTGAGGCGAAGTCTAAGCGACAAACAGATTGCTCTGCGGAGCGGGCGTCCAGTGCCTCGCAGAAGGCAACGAACACCACTTCTAGCCAAATGGCGCAGGTAGTGACAAATGAGTTGCGACCTTTTGTCGACTGCTCCAAAAATACAAAACACCAATTACAGGGCCTCACAAAGGTACTGTAAAATAGTTTCTTTTTTAGGCACATAGTCCTTTTAGTACACACAGCACCGCCTTATGTGTAATATAGATCCACATATAATGAAATGGAATACAAGAGTTCCTCTTAGCAACATCGATAATATACAAGAACTCCTCCACGAATTCTTTTCAAAAGTGTTGTGTCTACAGAAGACACATTTAAAGTCCAAACATACCAACTATTTCCGTCACTACGTCACTTTCCGAAAGGATCGCAATGATGCTGTGGCGTCCTCAGAGGATGTGGTTACTATAGCAAACAAATGTGTGGCGTGTTCTCTTTTACCACTTCAAACGACCCTTGAGGCAGTTGCAATCCAAGCCGTTCTTTCAAGTAGACTCATTACTATTTGTTCACTCTACATACCACCTCACCATCAGCTCCACAAACAGGACGTAGAATTATAATAAATGAGTTCCAAAAGCCCTGTTTGCTTCTTGGTGATTTTAACGCACACAGTGTCTTTTGGGGAAACTCTCGATGCGATGTTCGAGGACGTCTAATCGAACGGCTGCTTTTTCTCTCTAAGCTATGCCGTTTTATTATGAAGGATCCCGTGTATTTTAGCCTCGCAAACAATTCATGGTCGTTCGTAGACCTTAGCATTTCATCACCATAGTTTCGACCTATTTTGAAATGAAATATTCTTAAAACACTCACGGCAGCGACCAGTTCCCAATAATCCTCATTGCGCCAAACCAGCATAACCTTCTTCTTCAGGCCCCTCGGTGGCAGCTAGACACAGCCGACTGGGAACGGTTTCGAACTCTTACTCACGTGACGTGGGCTGATAAGTCCGGTCTGACAATAGAAAATTTCGTTAAGTCTTTTATAGCTTTTCTGGTTGATGCTGCTTCTCAATGTATTCCAAAAGCGAATAGCTCCGGCTTTAAACGACGTGTTCTCTGGTGGAACATTGAGAAAGGCGCGGAACAAACAAAACAAAGCTTGACAAATATTGCGATATTACCCAAAAGTGGAGAACCTCACAGATTTGAAGAATTTAAAAATTCATGCAAGGAGAACACGCCAACAGGTTCGAAAAGAAAGCTGGCAAAGGTTCTTGTCAGAGATAAACTCGTATACGGAAAAAAGCAAAGTCTGGGACAGGGTTAACAGGTGGTATAGACGAGAAATACATCTTTTTCCTTTGATTTATATGCAGCGCAATACGCTGGAGGACCAAGCAAACTTCTTGGGTGCCCATTTCAAACACGTGTCCAGCTCATTGCATTACTCTAAAAATTTCAAGCTCTACAAAGCAAGAATAGATGGACGGTAACTAAAACAAAGGTGTACAAAATACCAAGAATGCAATAAACTTTACCGAATAGCTGAGTTGCAGGTACCGCTAAACTGCTGTAAAAATCATCCCCAGGTCCCAACCGTGTCGCATATGAAATGTTGGTGCAACTGCCTCTCGAGACACGGAAAACTCTCATTTCACTCTACAATGTCATATGGTGTTCTGGTGTAATTTCTACCTCATGGAAAGAGGCCATTATGCTCTCTATCTTGAAGCAGGGCAAGCATTTGTTCTCTGTTTTGAGCTACAGACCGATAGCTCTGACAAGCTGCTTTTGTAAGCTTTTCGAGAAAATGATAAGCCATCGATTAACACATTTTTTGGAATCAAAGTGCCTGCTTGATCCACAACAGTGGGGCTTTTGAGACGGACGGCCCACTACTGACCCTCTCGTACGAATTGAAACACACATTAGAGACGCTTTCATTCACCAGCAATTCTTTTTCTGTGTGTTTTTAGACATGAAGAAAGCATACGACACCACATGGCAGTTCGGAATACTGAGAGACCTTTCAGAGTTCGGTATTCGTGAAGGAATGCTGAATTTTATTGAGAGCTACTTGTCTAGTTGAACTTTTCATGTTAAACTAGAGAACCTTTTTTCCTGACTGTCTGTCCTGGAAACTGGAGTACCAAAAGGTAGTGTGTTTAGCTGCACACTTTTTATAACGAAAATAAAGTCATTGTGCCTATGTACCTCTCGAACCATGTCCTACTCGACATACGTAGACGATATCCAGATAGGCTTCAATCGTGCAAAATCTCAATAAGCGAGGCAGGTTCAGCTTGGCCTAATAAGGTGTCGTAATGGGTAGACGAAAATTGATTCTTTCTTAATCCATAAAAGAGCACCTGCAATCTATTTTCCAATGTGAAAGGCCTGCATTCAGATCCAAACATTGGCCTGCATGGCCATCGTCTTCCGGTAAAAACCGAACCTAAATTCTCGGAAGTGACACTGAATATGAAAGTAACATTTGTATCACACATCACATATATTAGAAACAAGTCCATGAAAACAATGAATATCCTAAACGTTTTATCGCCGACAAATTGGTGCAGGGACATAAAATGCCTCTTAAGTCTATACAAGAGCCTTATGATCACGCGCGTAGACTATGGGGCTATAGTCTATCAGTTCGCCACATCAAGTGCTTTGAAAATGTTGGATCCGATCCACCATCTGGCCATCCGCCTTTCCACAGGAGCCTTCAGGACAAGTCCAATACAACGACTTCATGGAGGAGCAAACGAATGGTCATTAAAATTACAAAGATATTATTTATCGTTCGCGTACATCCTAAAAGTTAGTGCAAACAACAAACATGCAGCTTATTATGCTGTAGACGATCTGTCCAGCCCTTTGTTTTATAACCGTCCTGATATGAGAAAGCCATACTCTCTGCGTGTGAGAGCTCTGGCTCGGCAAACGAGCGTCCCACTTTTTGAATATCAGCTTATGGCTCCTGTTAATAGCTCCTGCATAACTTGGTTCCCGATCTGTAGCTTCGTCTTCCCTCAAGGGTATCTCGAGCTGGGGAGACTCTTCTATGTCGCCTGTGGCTTGGAGTGGCCTTCACGAACGCATACTCTTATCTCATCGGAATGGCCAGCTCTTCTACAAGCACTTACTGCAGCTGCGAAGAAACCATCGCGCACCTTCTGTGTGAGTGCACCTATTTCAACGTGCAAAGACAAGAACTGACTGCAGCTCTGGATAGACTGGATGATCGGCCTTTGTCGGAACATAGGACTCTGAGTCATTGGCTTAGCCCATCCTCAGCTAAGAAGGCTTTAAAAGCTTTGCTGCGCTTTACGCGGACAACTGGCCTCAGAGACAGACTATAGTGTTTTATACTCTTTGAGGTTGCCTTTCCTCTATTGCAATTTTTTGTAATTTCTCTCTCTCTCTGTGTAACAGTTCTTTTAAAGTTTTTTTATTCCCTCACCCCTTTCCCAACACAGGGTAGCAAGCCGGTCTAAGAACTGGCTAACCTCCCTGTCTTCCCGCTTAAACTTTCTTCCTTCTTACTTCTCGCCGTGGGAATGGCAGCTCATCAACTGTGATTTGTCTTTTAAAGAACTTACGAAGCATGCCCCTGCCACACATGCTCACGCACACTTTCTTAATCTTCAGCATAACTATTATTTTCCCGAATTCTTCACAAACGCATCGAGTGCTCAGGATGGCGTATCGTACTCAGCATTCGGCCTATCCCTGTCAGAGGCTGGCGTACTGCATCCAGATAGAACCATATTCACGGCAGAAGCATACGCAATATTAGTGGATGTTAGGTGCATTAGAGAATGAAACATACCTAAACAGTTATATACACAAACTCTTTAAGCGCCTTGAAAGCACAGAAAACTATTAAAAAACACAAAAATCCTGTAATAATTTGGCTCTATATAGTGTTATGCATCGTTTACTCGTGCCAGTGAAACGTTGTGGTGTGTTGGGTGCCTGGGCAACAAGATATCGGGGGAAATGAAATAGCTGTCCGGCTAGCCATATCTATTTTTACAGATGGCTTTGAAACAACTTGGGAGATCTCTGCACTGGATCTGAAACCCTTTCTGAAGAAAACACTCAAGTCACACTGATAATACCTATGCGACAGCCAAACAGAAATTAAGCTGCACCTGGTCAAGCCAGAGCTAGGTAACTGGCCACCAACATGAAAAACACGTCGCACAGAAGTCACACTTAGTGGATAAAAAATAGGGCAAACTTACAGTTCCCACGCACACCTTTTGTCCGGGGGTGACTCACCAAGCTGCGATAGATGCGGCGAGTCCCTCACAGAGTTGCATATCCTCATACAATGTGCAGAACTAGAGCCGTATAGAAAAAAGCGGTTCCCATTACTTTGCAAGCAGCAAACTCCTTTCCATCTTTTAAAGTTTTAAGTAAAGAACCTCTCATTAAACACGAGTAATGTTCAGAGTTTTTAAAACTTGCGCATGCTTTTAATGTCATCGGTCCTGGTAACCCGTAGCACGGCCTCACAAGAGAGGCTGCTGCTGTGATACATACTCTATAGAAAGCACCGGCCTCCCAGCCCTTAGTCTCGAGAGAATTGGTGAGGCATCCGTGCTAGTCGATTAGTCTTACAGTGCAACTTATACGACCTCCTGCCACTCATTTTTTGCACTCATTCATGTCGATCTTATGATTTTAAACACTATTTGTTTTACGCACGTTATTGGGCAAAATATAGGCCACCATACAGCCACCTAATACCATCATCGTTCACTTGCCATATTTTGTTCTTGTACTCTTTGGCCATCAGTGACCCTTGCACCATAAAGTGCTATTCATCATCATCATCAACCAATATATATCATCAAATGGCATGCCAAAATTCTAACTGCGGAAATAGATGATCGTCCGAATGCCGAAGAGGTGCTGCTTCACCAGCGTGCAGCTGACGACTGTTCAAACACGCTAAATGCAAGTGCTAGTTTAGGCACGCTAAACTACCAATTTGACGTCAACGTGGGAAAGCACATGGTCTTCGAACAGCTGAGAAGGAGAAGCTGTCACTTACACGTGTGTGCTCGCGACACAAATAAGCGAAATTACTGGCAGCGCACGATTTTGCGAGAAACTTACGTTGGTTTCTAGAGCTGAAGATATGCTCGTCACGCTGGTATCCACAAACTATCAGTGAGCTAAACGCTTGCGGTTTATGGAAAGGCACTTTTATGAAACGACTCATGCGGACACACGTTAATTTTTCTTACGGTGAGTAGCACCATGAACCGACGTCAGAGACGAAGGCACTTGCCATAGTTGTTTTGAGTTTATGAAGTGCGGCAAACCTTTTGTTGACATAAATCATGTTGAAAAACATGCACATGACGCAACAAGAAAGTCGAACGTTCAGTTGACTTTTTTCAAAGAACTTGGTTATATACCCCTCAAAAGGGCCAGCTTTCAAGCGGTGGCGCACTGTGCTGCAATGGTTTTGGTGTCTGCTTGCTTGGCATGTGGTCACGAGTTTAAATACAGTGCCATGTGTAATTTGCATCGGAATGTCTAAGATGTCAATCAATTTATTACTTATGAACCACTATTTACCCGTAGTGATAGTTAGTACTACGATAACTAGTGAGGCAACGCAGTGAAAGCGTTAAAAATCTTAAAAACTGAACCTTTTTTACCACAACCACATCAGAACCACGTATACAGACAGGCCACCTATACCGGGCCGTCACGTTCAACCATAGGCAGTACCTAGCCAAGAAAATGTTGAGTGCTTATCCCGGCTAGCCATCGCCATGGCTATTCTGAACGCTACTTAGAAAGTATGGGCGCTTCCTGTGCACCTTTGCCACGTAACAAACTGACTAGAAACGACCATAATTTGACCGAATTTCTCGCCAGAGCGCGTGTACCCTAGCCAAGATTTGGCTATCAGTATGACAGACCTTCTTATCGGCAGAATTACTAGGCGATACAGAGTATTATAGAATAACCATTTCCATTACTTCATTGTACGTCACCATGAGTAAACTCTACCGTCAATGTTAATTGATTGATTGATATGTGGGGTTTAACGTCCCAAAACCACTATATGATTATGAGAGACGCCGTAGTGGAGGGCTCCGGAAATTTAGACCACCTGGGGTTCTTTAACGTGCACCTAAATCTGAGGACACGGGCGCCGTCAATGTTAAGATGAAGCAGATAACGTGGAGGAAGTATGTCGGGCCAGTTATGGCGCTGCACGCGTTAGACCCCACTTAGTTTTCTGGTCACGGCAAACGGCAGAAGGAGGAGCTTTGTTAGCTCCAATGGTAAGTCTTCATTAAAGCTCGTCTAGACTTTGTCCTTGAAGGCACACTAGTTAAATTTTCCTCGATGATTGGCGCGTATATAACACACAGAAGAGCACATTGAGAGGGCAGATACGTAGAAATACAAATCACCACATTTATTTATTGCACTAAAATAATTGCTCTGCACGTTTACAAGCTGGTAAAAAAGCGAAATATTTCTCGCTGAGTGCGCACACACACAGTGCTATATATGGCCTTTGACCAACACAAGCATGAAAGTAAGTCTATAACCTCTACAAGATGGTTGACCAAAAGCTGATTCGGTATCGGAAGCAGAGGTGTTAAAGTATGCCTGTAATTCCTAACATACCAGTGGAGTAACGTTTTACATTCAAGTCTGTCGTGTTCATAAGAGCCTATTAGTGTCTACCACAAGTGCAACACAATTACCAGCGGTGTATTTTTCAGTGGTGTAACAGCTTCTAAGTGGAAGAGTTATAAAACGAAAAAAAAGGTACTAATAATTGCTACGTTGTGCGAACTGTTGAGCATGTATCAGTTTCGCATATTCCTTAACATAAAAAAAATTTCCGCTCTCAACTTGTGGAAGAAGGCATCTCGAATAGGCAGATTCTGACTCATTACGTGCGTCCAGCAAGCCCGACCCACTGCCCCATCGGTCAGCAAAAAATCACGTGATCTTCCGACAGTGACATGCCTTGGTGGACAGCAATCAGTAGTGGCCTTGCCTTTTGCTTGCCTCACGAGAAGTGAGAAAGATGAAGCTTGCGAGTCTGAACGCGATAACTCCCGCGGTTTGCAAGGCGCTTGTACAAAATTTTGGTTTTGTGCCCAACGAAACTCTCAGCGACAGTTTTTTAATTGCGAAAACATCGCAAACTGCCATCTCAACGCCTTAGATAAGTCTTTTCTCATGTGATGCTTTTTTATTGGTCCAATGAGCACTTTTTGTACGTAACACATCAAGCAATAATTACTGTAAACGATACGCGTAAAGTTTCTAAACCGCTCCGCCACGGTGGTCTAGTGGCTAAGGTACTCGAGTGCTGACCCGCCGGTCATGGAATCAAATCCCGGCTGTGGCGGCTGCATTTTTGATGGAGGCGGAAACGTTGTAGGCCCATGTACTCAGATTTGGGTGCACGTTAAAGAACCCCAGGTGGTCGAAATTTCCGGATCTCTCCACTACAGCACTTCTCATAACCATGGATATGGTTTTTCAAATCAATCAATCAAGTTTCGAAGCTGTTACAGTTGGTGTTTGAGGTCAGGTAATGACTTCAAGAATCCCTGTACTTGCCAAGCTATTACAGTAATTACTGCATTCAGAAAGATGTTGCTCCATAGATTCAGCGCACAAAGGTAATAGCACACAGCACCTACATGTATTTGTTTATGTACATACGTATGTATTATGTTTACATGGCTTAATAGGCTGATGTGTTTTCAGCACACCTATCCCCATTTCGCGTCCTCGCAGCTTTTCTTGCTCATTGAAAACATTTCCGTGACAAAAACTAACGCATTGTTACACCTCTAAAGAAAACATCTCCCTTCTTTAGAGTTTCTTATTGGTACCACTTTTGTTGCTCCTTGTCGCTTACTGTGCTCTGGTTTTACGATTCGCGTAATCCTGCTAAAGGAACTGTTTGCGCATCTCCTAGAACTGATCCTTGCCCTGCTTTTCAGCAAGACCACTGTATACCAGCGTCTATTCTTTACCGGAAAAGGATTCCAGACTTACTCAAAAAAATATTTGCGTGCATATGGGCATCCGTTTCTTTTAAGGACATTATGTCATCACACACGTCACCTGTGAACTCCGATCTCTTTCAAGAAAATTTCCACTTTGGCCACTTGACTTGGTGCAGTAAACGTTCAATGGTCTTTCAGACGCAAACACAAAATTGGAACAATATTCCACTACTAGTGCTTCATTGAGACCGCGCTCAATACAAACACAAGCGTTGCAGTGGCTTCAATCTCGCCATTGTGTGTGGGCTTTTATAAAGCTGTTCTCTAGCGAACTTGAAAAGTACACAGTAGCATTGTTGCAAATCATTTTAAACGTTCTCTCAGCACAGTTCGTTGATTCCCTTGCCTACCTTCTTTTTTGTGTATATACAACAAAGCTATAAATAGCCACTGCTCCCGCCGTTACTGGGTACACTGTCAATCACTGTCAATCAGTTGTGGCACAAACCCACATACCTGTAGTACATACTCAGCCTTGATATATGGGTATGTGCCGCAGATGTCTGGTGGAAAGGGTTTGATAACGTACATGACGAGATTGTCACATTATGATTGTCGTCACCTGCGAGTAATATTGATCGAGAAATCTCCACCTCCCATATATTATTGGTGGCTTGCCCCAAGTTGAGGGGCCGATTACGAGAGCATGCAGACGCAGACGGAAACGGATAGATAGATAGATAGATAGATAGATAGATAGATAGATAGATAGATAGATAGATAGATAGATAGATAGATAGATAGATAGATAGATAGATAGATAGATAGATAGATAGATAGATAGATAGATAGTCTCAGAGGAATCCATAAGGGGGTTGAAAAAACAGGTCGCATAGATTATTTACAAGCTGAGATGAAGGAAGCATACGCTTATGTTCACCAGATTCTCGTCTAGTAGCTAAGATACTCGGCTGCTGACCCGAAGGTCTGCTGCTGACTCATAGCATTCTTCAAAGTAGGTCG
The DNA here is from genome assembly GCF_043290135.1 of Rhipicephalus microplus. Classification (NCBI taxonomy): domain Eukaryota; kingdom Metazoa; phylum Arthropoda; class Arachnida; order Ixodida; family Ixodidae; genus Rhipicephalus; species Rhipicephalus microplus. The sequence continues at coordinate 18,416,266 of NW_027464588.1, forward strand.
ATTCTTTTGTGTGCTTCTAGTACCTCCTATATATTCAGAAAGACGTGTAAAAACACGATGGACTCAAAAGGCTATGAGCACATGAGTTTTTTATAAATACACTAGAGGAAACTCTGGCGCTATTGCATCTATGGGAGCTGTCACCCACGGCGTTACAGCGAGTAGGAAAACTATGGCTAGTGCACGTATTTATCTTATCTTCGTTCTTGTGGCTCTCTTCGGCGTCGCGTCAATTAAAGTTTCTTTGTCATAAAAAAAATCAGCAAATGCTCAGTAGTTACACCTCAGTACCCCAACTTTTTAGGCTCACCAATTCAAATCGAGCCACAAAATATACAACAGTCTGTTCTTTTATTCGAAAGAAGACCAAACCACAACAATAAATATCCACAAGTGCGTTTGAAACCCTTAAACACAAAGACTACGTTACTTTGTGTACTATATCCATCATTCCCGTTGTCGCTGAACAACCAGTGCCAGAGTCTTTTCCGGTTAATTTCAGAAAAGCCTATGACAGTGGGGAAAACTGCCGCCGGCTTAATTGGAATGAATTCATCTTCTAAGTGGCTAAAAGTTGGGGTAGAGGTTACCGATACAATCTACTGAGAAGAAAAAGAAGATCGCTTTCACCTTGGCGTAGTCTGAGCTAAAGGCATGGAGCACTATGTGACTTATTTTTGGGGGCTTTGGGTGTAGCGCTCTGTATGCGTCATACAACGCTGGACCCCCTAGTAACGTCCTCACGCGTTGCGGTTCGTAATGCTTGCACACGCACGTTTGTTTTAGGGGCGAAGCTTCTTATTGCGTGGCTTGTGCGTCCCTCGTAGTACGTAACCACCAGTAGCACATACCTGAAATAGCGGTCCTTACGATTTTGACCTCCAAGGTGGTTCCGGTGAGAAATTTCATCTGTGCGTTGTTGAACAATAAAAGATAGTGCTCAATGCACATGTATATGGCTGCTAAGGGGGAATGAGAGACAGGAACATTCGGCCTTTAGGTAACGCGCACGCTGCGATCCCCATTAGCAGCTATTGGCATGTACATTGAGCACGATCTGACAAAAAAGGGTTGCTACGTTATACTCGTTGGGTGTAACCTCCATAGTTTTAGAAAGGTTTAGGGAGCGTTAGGCCGCATAGCCATGAATACAGTGAACTAGTATATACCATGAACTCGAGGTGGTTAAAGGTGAAAAGTAGACCGGAAGCGCAAGCCGTAAGAAAGTGTGCGTGTGCCACCTCTCGTTTAGTCCTTGGAATGTCCGCTGGATGGCGGTGCTTCTTTATGGGGAATATATGATGAAAATATGCGAGATGGTGGTACTTGGAGTGCTGAATAGATGGACGAACGGACACACAGACAGATGCATGGATGGACGCATGAACGGACGCAGGCGCGGATGCATGGACGAACGCAGGGACGGACGCACGAACAGACGCACGCACGGACGGGTGGATGGATGCATGGACGGTTACAAAGACGTACGCAGGAACGAACGGAAGCAAGAACGAATGGACGGACGAATGCATCGCCCCACTCCCCATCATTCACTCCGTGGATATGCTGCCATTTTTCACGATTACTGGCATTTATAATTGCTAATTATCGTGCTACCTCTATAGCGACCGCATTGAGTATATTATCGTTGGGTATTTATTACCTGCACGTTTTCTCGGTTTTATATCATGTCTTGGTTTCTGCCTGAATAATCCGCCGCAGTAGCGTTATAAAGAAGACGCTGCGCTATAACAGACTGAACGAGGCCACTTTGGTTTCCGGTCACGCTGATCGCGTTTAGATTAAGGCGATATGCCAACAATGAACTCATATGAAACCTTTGACTTTCACAAGGCCCCAACCATAAAATGAGTCTCTTTTTGACGTTTTGGAATGAACTGATTCTTTCTTCGGGAAGAATGACAGCGGAAGTGCTGAGGTGCAACTTTTAGTCTCCTTGACAGACCATCCGAGAAAAAAGAGAAAAGGCGCCTCTTCTTCCGTGGCGCGAGTCTTAAGGGGCTTGTGTTTGCTGTGGTTGCGTGAGATTGATGGGCTAGGGCTGACAGCGGATCATTGAGGCCTTCGTATGACTTGTTTTTTTTTTTGCAGTGGTTAGGCCGTTAAAAATTTACGGCAGGATGATTTTGCAATGATTACAGTTGTTTTTAGTATTTTGGCTAGGCCATGGTTACCGCAGTAGTCGTTTTTGTTGGTTAGATTCTGTTGTGAGAATTTCACTTTTTATGCAGTGCATGCTATAGTCTTCGTGTTCTGAGTGTTCTTAAGGGTGTTTCACTGTCTTGAAAACCGGCTCACTAGTATTGTGATTCCTAATTTTTCTAGTTAGGTTTTTGTTTGTTTGTTTAGTCAAATTATGCAGCCTGGCACTCGAAACATTGGACCTTTTCTACGACAATTTGTGTTGTTTTTTTTTTCTGGTGCATGTTTCTTGGCTATCGGCAGACGGAGATTTATTTGGTGGCTGGCTTGTGCACGACTGCTTCGCCTTCTTTCTTTAGGATTATGCCGATGGCGATCATTTGATTTCTTGTTTGGAGTCTCACGAAAGTCATATTATAACTGACCGAATTGCCAAACAGGCAACTCTGTCGAAATATTTTAGCTTATATGAAGGTGCACGGTAAAGAGCACCAGTTCACCGAAGTCGCTCTGAAGTCTACCACAGCGGCTCGCCCCATAATTACACTGTTATTTTGACTCTTGAACCCAGGTGTGTCAATTTTGTTGTCTATAATTAGAGAGGCCGGAAAACGACAAGGCCAACTGATCAATTGGTAGTGGTTAGAGCTTGCAAAAAAGTACACAGAAAAAGGTTCTCTTCCTATTGACATGATTGATAAAACCTAGAAAGATTAAACAAAACGTGTGAAAGAGGGTTCTTCCTGCCAGGCAGTGTCTCTCGCAAAGGGAAAAAATAAAACGAACGAAGCAACACGGTGAGCTATCATGTCGGCACGGTACTTTTTGCTTAGATAAAAACATGTATTTATTCCTTCCTTGAATGCAGATACAGGGTCAAAGGCAGGAACACTGCTAAACTTTGGTGGTTCAGCGTTGTGACAATGGCACATAGAGAAACATACTTATGATTGGCAAATTAGTGTATTTAGGGCGGTTCGCAATTTTATTTAGGTCCCTGATTGATCTCTGATTGAAATTTTTCAGCTCAACTGAACTGTTGAAGGCAAAACAATAAGTTTTTTTTCATTTACTGTAATATGTTGGGTGAAGTACACAGCGGCCTCGTCTGCTCAAAATTTCATAATTTGGTTTTTTCTGTTCTTTTATTTTTTTTGTCTCTGTCTGTTTCAAATTTTCCCTCTCTGTCTGTTTCAAATTCGACCTTGTAATTACCTCTTGGTTCCAGTGGCAAAATAGTTAAAAAGAAAGCACGCACCAGTAACACATAATGGGCCATTGTTGTACACAAATAGAACAAAAGCTATCCAGAGAAAGACTGGCTTTCTTTCACGTCCTTCAAACATACGCGGCCTTGTAACCATGCATAAGGTTGTATATCTCTAGAAGTGTTTTCACAAAATTATGTAACACTAATATTCAGGTATACTAGATATTTAAACTATTACACTTATAATTTGTAGAATTCGAGCCTTGTTGGTACGATTTATTTGTCTGCAATGTGAGAGCTGCCGCTTCCAGAGAATAGTCTTCATAGGTGTGTGTGCCCTGTCTTTCCTCTTTCGCTGCTGCTTTTCCGTAGCCTGTCGTTTTTTGTATGCCGCTTTTCGCCTCCCTCTTGGTATCTGAGCGACAAACATGCCGCTAAGGAAAACAGAGACAATAAAGTGAAGTTAAAAATAGTTCTTTAAGAGTGCTATATCGCTTACCCATTTTTTTCGTCCACAAAAGCACATACGTGTTTCAAGGCTTGCAATTTCCCATATCATGCGGACATTCCCAGCAGTTCACCTAAGAGATTGTGTTGCTGGTAGGAAGTTGCTTCGTTCGACGCTAGAAATAATAATAATAATAATAATATTAACAATAATTTGTTCCAGCCTCAGAAGCACAATTACAGGGACCTGCTGAAAAAGCTGTCATGATTGGTTTGACTTATTTGTAGCCACAAAACGCAATGCAGCAGCGACGTGCAACACGATAGGACACAATTATGGCTTATTCTTTCAAAAAACAGAAAAAGACAGATCCAATTGCAAAGCCACAAGAACAAACACAATCCTATCCACACATATGCACATGCGGCGCAAGCGTCGACCTAAGAATAGACATACTTGCATGCGTTTAAAGTATTTATGTGCCGATTCAAGGCGCATATCACAACAAAACACTGGAAATTACTGAAGGGTTGCTAAATAAAACCAGCATGGGCATAGAACAATCGTGTTCGCAAAACAACAAAACACCGTTGCATGCTGTTTTAATCAAAAATTGACAAAAGCTGCGCTGCACACAACAAATAAGCTCATTTATAGCGCAATTCATTAACAACTTTTGAGACGCAGGTCGTCTGCAAATACGTGACAAAACTATCAGCTCTTTCTCCATCTACGAATGGCATACTGAGAAACATGTACGAAAGTTATTACAGTGACAAGTAAAAGTACCACTACTGCAAAAAACCATTTCAAAATCTATTGGTAGCCTGCAAGCAGAACCCCTGCCCCTCTCAGAGAGAACAACGTTGTCCAACGTGACACCGACCAATGGCAACGTTCAGAATTCCATTTTTGCGCACATCTTAACAAAACATGGGAGTGGACAACGATAGAAACACAATGCACAGGAAACATAGCGCTGTGTTTGTGCCACTGGCAAGTCCTTTGTTTTGTCCACGAGTCCGCTAAAATAGAAAAATTGATTAGCAACACACTCAAGCCTCTGCTCTATCATTCATAAGGGCCTGCGTCACAATTAAACATGGCAAGGCTTCCACGGCTGGCGTGGTCGTGCACCACGCGATAAGTAGAGTGGTTGTATTCACCAGAATCAGGAGTAGTTTTAGTTAGTCATCAAATAGTTGCAAAACTTGTGTATACCAAAGGAGATCCAGTAATGAGAGACTCAATGGGGTTATGCTAATCTAAGTTAGTAATAGTACGCCGTAACTGTTTTATTGCTCCGCTAACTGCGTTTTAAATCGTTCAAGTAAACACGATACAGAAGCCACATTGGCTATTCCGAGCTCGTCCTCTAAACACCTTTTGAAATGTCAGCGGGCGCGGAGCGCTGGATGGATGAATGAACTTTATTAAGTCCTTCAGAACGCGCTCTAGCACGTTGCGGGCCGCTCCCATGTCGGAACACAAGGATCGAGTCTCTCTGTTGCGTTGCGGGCCCGTTCTGACCATAACTGTTGTTCGAGTTCGGACCCGGCAATAGCACCCACCCATTATGAAGGCGTTATACTACAGCACAGCACAGTCCGGGGCACCGCCAGAGCATATGTACTAAATAATCTATATAATTGCTGAAGGGAAATATATTAGTTGGCTGTAGTTTGGGATCAATTTTGTGTAATGGAACGAGGTTAGGGTACGCCCTGACTTGAAGAAGCCTGAGAGTCAGAGCTTGACGTCTGCTTAGTTTTCTGTGTGGTGGCGCGTATTGTATCGACAAGTAAAAATGTTTTGTCAATTCAATATACAATAAGAGAGGGTCCCAGTTTTCCAAAACATCAGCGCCATCCCCCCCAATAGATCATCATCATCAGCCTGACTACGTCCACTGCAGGACAAAGGCCTCTCCCATGTTCCGCCAGTTAACCCGGTCCTGTGCTTGCTGTTGCCATTTTATACCCGCAAACTTCTTAATCTCATCTGCCCACCTAACCTTCTGTCTCCCCCTAACCCGCTTGCCTTCTCTGTTAATCCAGTTAGTTACCCTTAACGACCAGCGGTTATCCTGTCTACGCGCTACATGCCCGGCCCATGTCCATTTCCTCTTCTTTATTTCAACTATGATATCCTTAACCCCCGTCTGTCCCCTAATCCACTCTGCTCTCTTCTTGTCTCTTAAGGTTACACTTACCATTTTTCTTTCCATTGCTCGCTGCGTTGTCCTCAATTTAAGCTGAACCCTCTTTGTAAGTCTCCAGGTTTCTGCTTCGAAGGTAAGCACCGGCAAGATACAGCTGTTGTATACCTTCCTCTTGAGGGATAGCGGCAATCTACCTGTCATATTTTGAGAGTGCTTGCCGAATGTGCTCCACCCCATTCTTGTTCTTATAGTTACTTCAATCTCATGCTTCGGCTCTGCGGTTATTACCTGCCCTAAGTAGACATAGTCTTTTACAACTTCAAGTGCACTATTACCTATCTCGAAGCGCTGCTCCTTTATGAGGTTGTTGTACATTAATTTCGTTTTCTGCAGATCAATTTTAAGACCCACCTTTCTGCTCTCCTTGTCTAACTCCGTAATCATGAGTTGCAATTCGTCCCCTCAGTTACTCAGCAATGCAATGTCATCCGCGGAGCGCAGGTTACTAAGGTATTCTCCATTAACTCTTATCCCTAACTCTTCCCATTCTAGGCTTCTGAAAACCTCCTGTAAGTATGCGAAAAACTGGCTCCTATGTGGCGGCGTCCAGGAGGCACGGCAGTAGCGGGAGACATGTCCAACGCGGTGGCACCGGAAGCAGATCGGTTTGTCGTCAGGAGTTCGCCATTCCGCCGGGTTGCGAGATCGTGGAGCAACAAATGGGTCACGTCGAGGTGGATTAATGGGAATTGGTCTGGAGGAGGGGCAAGAGATGGGGCAAGCATCAGGGAACCCGCGGTTGGCGAATTCTTGTCGTACGACCGCCTGAATAACGGAGATCGCGGGGGTTGTCGGCATCGTATGTTCGAAAGAAGTGGGCTGAAGCGGCGCTGGACTTGCTGCTTCAAGTTCCCGTCGAACGATACGCGTTACACTCTGCTCAAAGGGCGGTGTGACGGTAGAATCGGAGCAGGTGGACGTAGCCGCCGTGTTTGGCAACCGAGAAAAAGGAGGGCGCACCCGACGGCTTTTTGCTGTTTCGAAACGGCGGCATTCTTGAATTACACGGTCGATGGTCGAGACGTTAGTGTACACCAGCAAATTGAAGGCGTCGTCCGCGATCCCCTTCAAAACGTGTCCAACCTTTTCAGCCTCAGACATCGCCTCGTCTACTTTTCGGCAAAGAGCGAGAACTTCTTGGATGTATGACACATACGATTCAGTTGGCGACTGGACACGGGTAGCCAGCTCCTGTCGTGCAGCTGCGTGGCGACCGGTCGGGTCCCCAAAGATGTCACGTAGCTTCTCCTTGAACGTGTCCCAGCTGGTGAGTTCGGACTCATTTGTCTCGTACCAGACACGCGGGGTTCCGTCCAAGTAGAAGAGAACATTAGCGAGCATCATGGTAGGGTCCCAGCGGTGAGTTTGACTGACCCGTTCATAAAGGCGAAGCCATTTGTCGACGTCGAGGCCAGGTTGCGCAGAAAATGTCCCGGGATCACGGGGTGTTTGGACGGCGACAAAGGTTGTCGGAGAAGCCGCAGATGGTGAAGCGGACGCGTTGTCACTGAAAGCCATGGCGGGAAGCTGGAGGATGCGGCCACTGCGGAGCTGCGTGGTGAGGACGGGGATCGTTCCACCTCCACCAAATATGTTACGTGAGTAACGAGACAAAGTATTGCGAATATATTCGAAAAATATATTTGCAAGAGCGGTTGCAGCACTGGCCAGTCTGGCTCCGAGCTCGAGCAGCCAGCGACCCTCATCTTCTTCGTCGGGCGCACACGCGCATTCGCACTATGGTTTGTGGCAGCCTACAGGTAGCAATAGCATTCGGGAGATTGTGTCCCCCTGCCTAACACCCTTCTTGATTGGTATTCTGTTTCTTTCTTTATGAAGCACTATGGTAGCAGTTGATCCCCTGTATATTTCTTCCAGAATGTTTATATATACTTCATCTACGCCTTGATTCCGCAGTGTCTGCATGACGGCTGATATTTCTACTGAATCAAACGCCTTCTCGTAATCTATGAAGGCTGTGTATAGTGGTTGGTTATACTCTGAGCATTTTTCTATTACCTGATTGATAGTATGATTGTGGTCAATTGTTGAGTAGCCTGTTCGAAATCCTGCTTGTTCCTTTGGTTTATTGAATTCGAATGTTTTCTTTACTCTGTTAGCAATTATTTTTGTAAATAGCTTGTTTATTACAGAGAGCAAGCTGATCAGCCTGTAATTCTTCAAGTCCTTGTCATCTCCTTTGTTATGTAATAAGATGATGTTAGCGTTCTTCCAAGACTCTGGTACTCTTCCCGTCAGGAGACACCTCGTAAACAGGGTGGATAGTTTTCCTAACACAATCTGTCCTCCATCTTTCAGCAGATCTGATGTTACCTGATCCTCACCAGCAGCTTTGCTTCTTTGCATGCTCTCCAAAGCTTTTCTGACTTATTCTATCATTACTGGTGGGGTGTCATCTGGGTTACTGCTAGTTCTTAAAGTATTAAGTTCGTGGTTGTCTCGGCTACGGTACAGATCTCTGTAAAACTCCTCCGCTATTTTAACTATCCTATAAATATTGGTAGTTATTTTGCCCTCTTTGTCCTTTAGTGCATACATCCGACTTTTGCCTATCCCAAGTTTCCTCTCACTGCTTTTACGCTTCCTCCGTTTTTCAGAGTGTGTTAAATTCTCTCCATGTTATACCTTCTTACATCACATACTTACGTCTATTAATCAACTTCGAAAGCTCTGCCAGTTCTATTTTGTCTGTTGTACTTGACACTTTCATGATTTGACGCTTCTCAATTAGGTTCTTCGTTTCCTCGGAAAGTTTGCCAGTGTCCTGTCCAACTACCCTGCCTCCAACTTCCACTGCAAACTCCGTAGTGATACTCGTCAGATTATCATTCACTGTACTTACGCTAAGGTTGGTTTCCTCACTAAGAGCCGAGTACCTGTTCTGAAGCGAGACTCCGAATTCCTGTACTTTCCCTCTCAGTGCTAGCTCATTGATTGGCTTTTGGCGTATCATTTTCTGTCGTTCCTTCTTCAAATGTAGGCGAATTCGATACCATACCATTCTATGGTCACTGCATCGTACCTTACCAACCACTTCCGCATCCTGCACGATGCCTGGGTGGGCACTCAATATAAAGTCTACTTCGTTCTTATTTTTGCCATTAGGGCTCCTCCATGTCCACTTGTGGTTTTCTCGTTTTCGGTAGAAGGTATTCAAAATCCGTAAATTATTGTGTTCTGCGAATTCTACTAGTAGCTCTCCTCTGGCGTTTCTAGTACCGATGCCCTAATCTCCTACTACCTCCTCTCCAGCCTGCTTCTTTCCTATCTTTGCATTAAAGTCGCCCATCACTATAGTATACTGTGTTTTTACCTTACTCATTGCGGATTCCACGTCTTCATAGAAGCTTTCAACTGAAGCGTCATCATGGCTGGATGTAGGCGCGTAAGCCTGTACTACCTCGTCACTAAGAGCCGAGTAAGATCTTGTATCTTTTATTCAGTTTAGTTACGATATTTACCACCCTTTCATTAATGCTATAGTATTCCTCTATGTTTCCAACTATATTTCTGTGAATTAGGAACCCCACTTCCAGTTCTCTTCTGTCTGCCAAGCCCCGATAGCAAAGGACGTGCTCATTTTGTAGCACCGTATAGGCCTCAACTGTACTCCTAACCTCACTGAGCCCTATTATATCCCATTTACTACCCTCTAGCTCCTCGAATAGTACAGCTAGACTTCCCTCACTAGATAAGGTTCTAGCGTTAAACGTTGCCAATTTCAAGTTCCAATGGTGGTCTGTCCGGATCCAGAGATTCTTAGCACCCTCTGCTGCGTTGAAGATCTGAGCGCCCCCATGGTCAGTTGCTTCGCAGCTGCTGGGGACTGAGGGCCGTGAGTTATTTGACGTATGCATGTGGGAGGTAGTGGCCAGATACTGCACCAGGGTGGCCAATCCTTCTCTGGTGAGGGAGTGCGTTCCCGGCGGTGGTTACCGGTGAGGCCGCACTCCAGGCCTCTTAATGCAGTTCCATCAACACACGGATTTTTGTTAATCCGGTTGGAAACTGCGCGGCATTGGTAATTGAGCCACAGACCTCTTGCATGCGAGGCGGATGCTCTAACCACTACGCCATTGCCGCACCCGAAGAATTAAGCGAGAAACATGAAGTTACGAGACGCACGTAACTTCAACTCTAATTAGTTATGAGGAACGCTTTTCGCATGCTGTTATGATCGGCCTGCCTGGCTTGACGCCGCTTTGACGCATGAGACATTGTGGCTGAGACTACCATGATTTCTTGCGAGTCAGCGCTCCCAGAGATGCACCAAGAGTGGCGATAACAGAGAAATCGTTCTTCTAGTTATCCCAGGTCATTGGCACCCCTCGTAAAACCCTTTGGACACGCTTGGCCGACTGACGGATTAGGAAGAGTTATTGGCAGTCGAAGCGGCTTGCTTTGTCGTCAATGTGCCTCTGGCAAAGGGCCCAGCGTCTGACAACCGTTTGCGGATGCACTTCCCCCGTTCGCCGTGGCGCCTTGATGCTGCTGTTTCCACAATTTGTGGTCTGCCTGGCGCCGCATAGCCATCACTGCAGCAGACTGCGAAATTGACTTCCACGTAACACTCAAAGTTTTCGTGCTGTGCTGTGTCGTGCGCGGTGTGCAGTGTTTTCTCCCTTGCCATAGGCTGGACTGGGCGGGCCTGTTTCCTCTTTCGTGGGTTAGGAAAGAGGCGGCCTTTCACCTTCCCCTTTCGGGGGCGAAGGTTAATATGGCAATTTTCATTGGACTCTTCTGGCCTCCATTGTTTCACTGCAGGGAATCCTGAGAAGCACAGGACATAAAATGTGAGCACCGAGGCGCTCCTGACATGCTCTCACAAGCTCCCATTATGATTCCGTCGAAAGCTTTAATGATGCTGCTCTCATGATGTAATAACACGCTACATGTATATAATGTAATTAAAAGTTACTGTTAGCAGCTCCCGGCTCCTCTCATCGACATGTCCCCGAGGCTCTGGCTGGCTCCGGTCCTCTTGGCAGAACCTCGGTTAAATCAATGCCAACATGCACGAACAGTCATCATTTTTAGGGTGTAAGCAAAAGTCAGCATTCTTTAGGGTGTAGGCAAAAGCAAGATTTACTCGTTCATTGTGCTCCAAATATTATTGTCCGTGTACTCCACAGAAGATAGGAAAGCTCCACCACTCACCCTTGGGCGACTAAAATAAAAAGGAAGTGTTTGAGAGACGAAATATATTAAGACATACAAGGCAATGACGCGAAGAAATGTAGAGGCAATGACATTAGTTGTAATTCTGAAGTACCTCTGAAGAATGAAAAGTGGAAGAAACAATAACATGCTACCATTATTAAACTGAAACTGAATTAACACGTATGAAGGAAAAAATAAGCCGCATGAGCTACCTCAAATTTTGCCATAGACGTAACCATTGCCTGTCAAATACAATGATGCTTGTACAAGTACTGTTTGTCGAGTCATTTCTTTGTGAGGCGTCTTGTGTTTTTGTGGGGCTACGCTTATAGCAGCCATTAGTGAACGTTCGGAATTAATCTAGTAATATGAGGGCCACGTTTCATCTTCATAGTTTACCCACTTACTAAGAATTATTCCAGCGTTCAGTAGAACTATATTTTGGTTAGTTTTGGCGCACTTACTCCAAAGAGGCGTAATCTGTTATTAGATGTATTTTTTGGTACTTGATCATCCATCACACATGAGCAGACAACCAAGTCCTTCGCAGCCAGTAAACAATTCACGCACCGAGACGACGCAGTAACACAACGTTAACAGTGCGTGAAATTTTAGTTGATGCACTCGATATTAGCGGGCAATTAGAATAATTCCGCTGGCTTTAGCGCTACGTGAGCTAAACCCGAAGCATACATAAGAAACGCAATTAACTCTCATCCGGGAGTACGATTCTTTCTTTCACGTATCTCAGAAGCGCCGGTAACGCCGGCTCTTACTTTTTTGTTTTCAGTGTAGCATTTGTGCTGATGAACAGGTCCTTTGTCGTCCTGCAATACAAGTAGTGCACTCCCGTTTCCAGAACTTGATCGTCATTGTGTGCAAGCACCGCGTTCCCTTTTGGAACACGATCGAACGAGAGTGTTTCCATGCTTTGCTTGCTTCTTTGCACTTGAGATTGAAAGAAAGATAATAGGAAGGAAATATTGGGTAGCCCGCATCTTAGGGGAACTTCATACAAACAGTCGAAGCCTTGAGAATCATGTAATGGAATAGAGGATTATTACTCATTGAAATCTCATGGTGCAGCCCCGCCGCGGGGGTCTAGTGGCTAAGGTACTCGGCTGGGGAGCCGCAGGTCGCGGGATCGAATCCCGGCTGCGGCGGCTGCTTTTTTGATGGAGGCGGAACTGTTGTAGCCCCGTGTGCTCAGATTTAGGTGCACGTTAAAGAACCCCAGGTGGTCGAAATTTCCGGAGCCCTTCATTCACCTCGGCGTCTCTCATAATCATATGGTGGTTTTGGGACGTTAAACCCCACAAATTAATCGAAATCCCGAGGTGTAAGAAACTCGGAAAATGTTATTTTAAGGTAGATTTTTACAGTACTTAGCTTCGTCAAGGTGCAGCTTCCAAAGGCAGTGGCGCCCTATTTCATTGTTTTATCATGCTATTTTCGAGAGTTTTAGTTTATTCAACTTCCAGATGCACTGTTTGACTAGTACGTCGACGTGGCAATTCATTTCATGTGGATGTTGCTAGACATAGTCACCTTAATAAATATAGTCTTGTTCCCACAACTTCACAGAAACAGCAGTAGTGTCACCTGACGTTTCAACGTTATTATTGTTAAGCTGGTAAGCCGTGGTTTTGATTGCCACCACCGCTCACGCATTTTGCGTGGCCAAAAATCAACTGAGAGAGACAAATAAAAGGCTATTGTAAGTTGATATTAAAAACACAAAAATGCCCATCACAAACGGACAAGTAAAGAAGGGAAACGCACAAGGCGTTGTCTTGCAATTGAGTTTATTTTGAGCTGAATAACCAGGAAATGATTGTTGTCATATTAGGTGGCGGTGTATTTAGGAATAACGAATTCATATTTCTGAGAATATGCACGTTCGATTGCTTCATGTTTTTTTGGTTAACATCATTTTAGGGGCGAGGCTGCTTTATACGTGGGGCAATACATCCTCCGTATGTATGTAGCTACTTTTGCTTTGTGACTTCCTCGATAGATGGCGCTGCGTGCATAAGTCTTTGGCAGTATATGGATGGCGTTAGCGGTTTTCACAGCATATCTACGGACTGAAGCAAGATGAGTAGGGCGAAGCGTCCGTCCATTTGTCAGTGTGTCCAACCATCCATCCTTCTCGTTCACCATTCTATGCTTCCATCAATCCGTCCGTCCATGCGTCCATCCATCTGTCTGTTCGTGGATGCTTCCGTCCATCTATCTGTCCGCCCACCTGTACGGCTACTCGTGCTTCCGTCTGTCCGTGCGTTCGCCCGTGCTCGTGTCCTTCCATCCGTCCATCCGTGAGGCCATCAATCTGTGTCCGTCCATGCTTCCGTCAGTTCATCTGCCCATCCACTTGTCCATGCTTCCGTCCGCTCGCCCGTGCGGGCGTGCTTCGGTCCGTCCATCTGTCTGTACGTCCGTGCTTCATTTGTCCATCCGTCCGTCCATTCATATATATTGCCACAAGGCAGTAGTGGGATTGGGGCATAAAGCGGTAGATTGTCCCTGCCTAAAAGAAAGGACTACGAAGTAGATAGAGACTGGTCCCAGCCCGCCAGTGTGCCAGGCATTGCCGTTGCATGTAATCATCGTAAATATCTGCAAATATACGTTTCCTTGTAAGATTATTGGTGGAGGTGCTGGGTACGCCTACCTGGCTTTCCTGGCAAACCAACACGGAACTTCGGAGTGGTCGCCACCTTCATTTTCCTGCAATGGTTCAAGAGGCCCACCCACAAGAGCAACAGCAGCCGCAGCAGCCGCAGCAGCCGCAGCAAAGCAGCAGCAGCTGCCTCCTCTGATTTTCCTGCCTCCACGAGACCCCAAAACCTTCTCGGGGACAGGCAAGGACAAGTTGAATGTTGAAGATTGGGTCGCATTGCACGAGCGCGTGAGCGAATACTATAGGTGGGACCCTACCTCGATGCTGGCCAATGTTGTATTTTACTTGCGGGATACAGCGCTCACCTGGTATGAGACGCATGAGCCGGAGTTGACCAGCTGGGACGTTTGCAAACTGAAGCTTGTCGAGTTATTCAGCAGGCCATTCGGGCGACAGCAGGCGGCGAGGAAAGACCTGGAGTGTCGCGTGCCGACATCGACCAAATCGTATGTATCGTACATACAGGACGTATTGTGCCTCTGTCGAAAGGTTGACGAGAACATGAGCGAAACTGACAAAATCGCTCACATTTTAAAGGGAATTGCCGATGACGCCTTCAATCTGTTGATTGTTAAAGATTGCGCCACCGTCCACGCGGTTGTGAAGGAATGTCAGCGCCTTGAGCACGCCAAGAACCGTCGCATAACCCGCCAGTTTGCACGTCTGCCTAATACTGCAGCCACTTCGACCTGCCAAGACAGCCCCAAGTTCACGCAAGCTACATCGTCCGAAAACGTCACCCGAATTGTTCGCCGCGAACTCGAAGACATGGCTCCTTCAGCTATCGCCTCCGACGGTCCTCAAGACAACGCATCCACCGTTTCCCTCATCCAAGCTGTCGTTCGCCAAGAAATAGCAAATCTCGGCATCGCACCTGTTTGCGCTGTTCGCACTACCGAGAGCTCGGCTTCTGTTAACCAGATTCCGGTGTACCCTTCACGCTACCCTTCCCGCTACCGGAACCCTGCTGAATGGAGAACGTCGGATGATAGACCGATCTGCTTTCACTGCTCTCGCGCCAGCCACATTGCACGCTACTGTCGCAATCGTTGGACATCCAATTCATCTTAGAACACTGGGACATGACGTCGCTTTGAAGGCAATTCTCGCCTCTTTTCTACGCCGTACGATCCACAGCCTCCTCCTACTAAAGTTCAGGACCGAAGGTTCAGCCGGTCACCATCACCCCAAGGCCGCCGATCTCTCTCGCCGATGATTTCTCGATCCAGGTCCCCTGCACGACCTCGGGCCTCAACCTCGGGAAACTAGACCACGCAGCTCCCGGAGGTGACGCTGCATTAACGACCAGTTCTGCAAATCCTCTATTGACAATTCCTACACGCCGCAATATTTTGGACCTTTTGGTGGATGACGTTACCGTTACAGCCCTCATAGACACTGGCGCACAAATTTCAGTCACGAGCGCTGCTCTCTGTATGAAACTGCGAAAAGTGATCACGCCTCCTATTAACAGTGCAGTAATGCTTGCCGATGGGAGCCCATCTACCGTTCTCGGCATGTGCACCTCTCGCGAGTGTATTGCTGGGCGCCAGACCATCGTATTGTAAACCGTGCTTGAGCAGTGCCCACATGACGTGATTCTTATTCTCGACTTTCTCTCTGCGCACTCCGCCCTTATCGACTGCTCGACGGGTCTTCTACAGTTGGAACTGCCTTTTGACGCCGCTGTTGCCCGTGATGCTCAAAGTCGCCTTTGCGCCACCGAGTTCCTGCATCTTCCGCCGCAAGCCGCGACTTACGTGCAGCTCGTGTGTGATCCGCCTGTTCGCGATGGTGAATATGTCGTTTCACCTATTACCGACGTTGTGCTAAAGCACTCCGTTGCTGTCGCGCACACCGTGGTGAGAGTACGCCACAACCAGACCCATCTGTCTCTTCTAAACTTTGGTTTCTCCACGCACGTGCTGCCTGCTGCTATTAAACTAGGCGTCATGTCGTCGTTGCAAGAGTGTGATATTTCTGAACTGTCGGCTCAGCCACCTACTCCGCACGTCAACTTGCTCACTGTTCCCAACCTGTCAAGCATTGTCATTGCCAAAATGATAGCGCCAGATCTTTCGCCCTCCGAAGCACAAGACCTCAACCATCTGTTGACATCCTATGCGGACATATTGGATCTTGAAAACCACCCTTTAGGCCAGACGTCAATTCTGACCCATTACATCAACACCGGCGATGCCAACCCAATTCATCGCCGCCCTTACCGCGTCTCCGCTGCTGAACGCTCTGTCATCCAGAAAGAGGTCGAGAAAATGTTCGCCAAAGGCGTCGTCGAACACTCATCTCATCCGTGGGCATCCCCGGTCGTGCTTGTCAAGAAGGCCAACACATGGCGGTTTTGCGTCGACTATAGACATCTCAACAAGGTCACTAAGAAGGACGTTTACCCTTTACCAAGAATAGAAGACGCCCTTGACTGCCTTCATGGTGCAAAGTTTTTCTCGTCCATTGACCTTCGATCTGGTTATTGGCAGATCGCTGTTGACCCACGGGACCGAGAAAAAGCAGCATTTGTAACCCCCGATGGATTGTACCAATTTAAAGTAATGCCGTTTGGGCTATGTAATGCGCCGGCCACCTTTGAGCGCATGATGGATTCCCTTCTGCGAGGCTTCAAATGGTCCACTTGCTTATGCTACTTAGATGATATAATTGTTTTTTCGCCGACGTTCGCAAGCCACCCTGAGCGACTGTCCAGTATTCTCGAAGTATTCCACAACGCTGGTCTCCATCTGAACTCCTCCAAATGCCGTTTCGACCGTCGCGAAACAACTGTACTTGGTCACCTCGTTAACGCATCTGGGGTACAGCCCGATCCGGACAAAATTCGCGCAGTGACTCAATTTCCCGTGCCCTCTTCTCCTAAGGATGTCAGGAGCTTCCTTGGTTTGTGCTCCTATTTTCGCCGCTTCATCCGGAAATTCACCGATATTGCGCGGCCTCTCACCGAGCTTCTTAAAAAAGATGTCCCATTTACATGGAATTCGCCTCAAAGTGCTGCTTTTTCGGCGCTCATTGCAGCTCTCACGACTACGCCAATATTAGCCCACTTCGATTAGACTGCCCCGACAGAAGTTCGTACGGACGCGAGTGGCCACGGAATTGGTGCTGTTTTAGCTCAGCGTCAGCATGGACGTGACTGTGTCATCGCCTACGCCAGCCGCCTTTGATCCCCTGCCGAGAGGAACTATTCCATCACTGAAAGAGAGTGTCTTGCTCTTGTTTGGGCTGTCGCTAAATTTCGCCCGTACCTCTTCGGCCGCAGTTTTACTGTTGTAACTGATCATCATGCAGTCTGCTGGCTTTCCTCGCTCAAGGACTCCACGGGACGTCTCGGTCGTTGGTCTCTCCGCCTCCAAGAATACACCTTCTCGGTCGTGCATAAATCTGGTCACCTCTATCAAGACGCCGACTGCCTGTCACGGTATCCAGTGGACCAACCAGACGCCACAGAGAGAGCTACGGAGGCTTGCGTCTTATCAATATCAGACTTTCTTGATATCGCTTCTGAACAACACCGCGACCCGGATTTACTTACCATCATAGAAGGCCTGAGTTCCGCTACTCCACCCACTTCTCTGAACTTGTATTTTTATCATGAAGGGGTTCTCTACCACCACAACATTCGCCTTAATGGTCCTGACCGCCTTCTCGTCGTGCCTTCCCATTTGCGTGTAGATGTTCAAATGAAACTTCAACTCAAACTTTATTTCAGGAATGCATACATGTACATGAATAAAATTCTACAGTACTGAGGAGGTCCCGAAGTTAGGAAACTGTCGGGGGGACCTCCGTTAGAGAATAAATCAAGTGCGATAACAATGCAGCAGGCAGTGAAAAACACTTTGTACGAATTAAACAAAGAATGGTTAACATTTCATAACAACAAGGCAAGAAAAGTTCTTTGTAACAGCAAGTGGTATAGTGAGTAAAAGAAATACTAAAATTAGGAGTAAGGCCCGACGGCAGAGTTTAGAAAACACGTTTTGCGATTAGGTACTCTTTGAACATTTTGCGAAACGAATAGAATGTGGGACATAACTTTATTTCAAGTGGTATGTTGTTCCATACGGATACACCTGTAAATTTAAGAGTTAGTTTTCCATAATTGCTACGCACTTTAGGGAGAAGAAAATTGTGACAGGCGGAAAACCTGGTGTTATTAGTATTGACAAGATGTTGTGTGGATAGCCCTGAAACACATAGACCATGATAAATGAGGCGGTACATCAATATAGCTAACTTTAGAGTGAATAAAAGATTAATTGGAAGCACGGAAAAATAAATAAAGAGTGGCGTAGAAGGCGATTGAAATGGAGCGAAGGCGATCAGACGTAGTGCCCGTTTCTGAAGATGTAGAAGGGGCTCCAGGTGACTGGCATATGCATTACCCCAGGATGAAATGCAATAGGAAAGATGGCTATGAATATATGCATAGTATAATAATAAAATAATGCGTGACTGAAAATGAGGGCGGGCTTTAACGAGAACATGAATGCCAAAAGAAGCTTTTTTTAATATTGAGAGTACATGATAGTTATATTTCAAATGCTTGTCTAGTACTACGCCTAAGAACTTCACATGATCCGATACGGAAATATTAAGGTTGTTGAGAGATACGGAAACTGGTATCCGACAGCTTCACGATGAACCTGCCGCTGGTCACCTGGGAGTCACCCGCACTTAAGATCGCGTCTGGCGCCGTTTTTTCTGGCCACGCCTATATCGCTTGGTGCAAAAGTATGTCGCCAGCTGCGACCTTTGTCAACGTCAAAAACGACCAACATCGCTTCTAGCTGGCCTTCTTAACCCTATCGAGATCCCTGCTGAACCATTCTACCGCGTAGGGCTCGACCTTCTCGGGCAATTTCCCACTTCTGCATACGGGAACAAAGGGGTTGCCGTGGCGACCGACTATGCGACACGTTACGCGATCACCCGCGCTCTTCCAACCAGCTGCGCTACCGATGTCGCCGACTTTCCACTGCATGACATCATATTGCATCACGGCGCTCCTCGACAGCTCGTTACTGACCAAGGCCGATACTTTTTATCTCGCGTCGTCCAGGATATTGTACGTTCCTGTTCAACGAACCACAAGTTCACAGCGGCATACCATCCACAAACTAATGGACTTACAGAGCGCCTGAATCGCACTATCACGGACATGTTGTCAATGTATGTTTCTCCAGACCACCGTGACTGGGACACAACGTTACCCTACGTCACCTTCGCTTACAACTCCTCCAGACATGACACCGCAGGCTATTCCCCGTTCTACCTCCTTTATGGACGGGAACCTTCTCTGCCTCTTGATACACTCCTTCTCGCTAGTTCAAGCTCCCCTGTCACATACATCCGCGATGCCATAGAGCGAGCCGACACAGCACGACAGATTGCCCGAGAACGACTCGTACTTTCTTAAGCCTCTCAGAAAGACCGACACGATCGTCACCACCGCGAAGTTTCCTATGCACCAGGTTCTCTGGTACTCTTGTGGACCCCATGTCGTCACATCGGCCTCTCAGAAAAACTTTTATTTCGCTACGACGGACCATACAAAGTCCTGCGCAGATCACCAACCTTACCTACGAGATACAGCGAGTCGTCGACGAAGCGCACTCAATGCCACCGCCATCCACTGTGGTGCACGTCGTAAGACTGAAGCCCTATGTGTCACCCAACACTCCGCTTTCGTGACAAGCGCCGGGTCGGCGCCTTAACGCCGCGGGGTAGTGCCACAAGGCAGTAGTGGGATTGGGGCATAAAGCGGTAGAGGGTCCCTGCCTAAAAGAAAGGACTACGAAGTAGATAGAGACTGGTCCCAGCCCGCCAGTGTGCCAGGCATTGCCATCGCATGTAATCATCGTAAATATCTGCAAATATACGTTTCCTTGTAAGAATATGTCCGTCCGTGCTTGCGTCCATCCATGCGTCTGTGTGTTGGTGCTTGCATCCGTGCGTCCATTAGTCCATCTTTCGGTCCGTGAGTACGTCCGTGCGTCCGTCTATCTATTTATCCGTCTGTCAGTCTGTCCATGCGTCTATTCGTCTGTCCGTTCTTGTTCCCGTTTGTCCATGCGTCCGTGCTTCCGTCCGTCTGTCCGTTCGTGCTTCTGTCCACCCGGCTGTCCAGACGCATGAACAAGTGGACACACGGACGGATGGATGGACGCTTCGCCCCACTCATCAGCATTCACTCCGTTGCTATATTATGTAATTTTTTCAATTAATCAGTTTACATTAAACGCATGTGTCACTCATTCCCGCGTGGTCATTGTTTAAACTGATGTTTTGTATTTATAACATATTCCTGTACGAAGTATTATGCGCACGAACAACCGTGGTGATGCAGCATTTATTGGGCTCGGCTGCTATCCCGATGGTCGCAGGTTCGACTGCCTACGTGGCTTTTCGTTAAACGAGAGATTCTCTTGCATTGTGTGATGCCAGAGCACGTTTAAGAACACCAAACAACTAAATTTTTTTGAGCTCTTCACTACGACACTTAGCATACCAAGGCCCCGCCGCGGTGGTCTAATGGCTAAGGTACTCGGCTGCTGACCCGCAGGGTGCTGGTTCGAATCCCGGCTGCGGCGGCTCCATTTCCGATGGAGGTGGAAATGTTGTAGGCCCATGTGCTCAGATTTGGGTGCACGTTAAAGAACCCCAGGTGGTCAAAATTTCCGGAGCCCTCCACTACGGCATCTCTCATAATCATATCGTGGTTTTTGGACGTTAAACCCCACATATCAATCAATCTATAAAGCCATTGCAACTTGAACTTGGGCTACAGTGCTGGCTATGCTACTTTAATAACAAATCAATCAATATTAGCCTTGTCCACGTGTAACACTTACAATACACCAGGCAAACGTAAATTGTGGTTGCAATGTTGACTTTACTTCATGTAAGTAGAATAATGTTTTCATTTGTTTTCCTATGATTCCACAAACTATATTCAAGCACTGCTCAACCCCATGGGAATACGTCAACGAAAGTTACGTGTGATATACCATGATACTGTAAAGCACACTTTGTTTTAATAATACTGACAGCTTCGCTCTAACATGAATGATGACGTCATCTAAGATCATAAGTTCCGAAGGGTAGTCACCAGAAGACGCCAGAGTACTTAATGTTCCTAGTAGAACCCCGATGTTCTCACAACTACTTAGCTTAACATAGATCCCCCTCTTAAAACTTCCCTCAAAGCAAAAAATCATAAGTAAATAAGACGTACGATTAAGCATTACGTTTCGTGTAACCAGCACTACAGACTTAACAAGAACATTTGAGCGTACCGCTGCTGCGCTGGTATATTGAAAGTTAGCGGTGCCGTCCTTACGCAACTAACAACCAGTTCTCACATTTGCTGGTTTTATCTAAAGAAAATTCTTATGTATTGATCGCAGCATAACGTTTTCAGAAGCCTGGGCTGGCGGCCTGGAGACATAAAACTGGTGGCGAGTGCGGCTTATGTCAACTGCAACAAAATGTAAGAGAGAACACAACATTGTAAAATGCAGAAATGCTCTTCATAGGCGAGAAATATCAATAAAACAACAGCTGCTAATGTGAGCTGATGCAAGTAAAACCACTGTGGAGTTCCGCAAAAAGCGTTTTGAGTGTCGTCACAGAGGAAAGAAAAGAGTGAGATATTCTTGTGGCGTTCTTACAGTCAATACAGAAATGTGATGGCCTCCACATTGAGCAGTATATCTAACAATAACAGAAGAAGAAAAGATGAGGCTAATGAATGAATGATAGGTGGTGATCCAGAAGATGAAGCAGACTATAGCTATCGCTGTTTGCAGAGGAGAAGTGAGACATATCTAAGCAAGAAACTAATCAATAATGTACCGTAGCAGAGCGTAAGTACAATACCTGACCTACACTGATGACACTTATTGGTAGCTGCCGGCTGATGCAGAACTTCGCTGATAGAGTGCTTATAATACGAATGTCGAGTTTTATGGGGCCATAAGCATATTTCAGGTCGTTTTTCATTTATTTGTCTGCCTTCGATTTTGGCATTCAATTGATAAGTCACTCCGCTGGTTTTATGTTATCTACGTTGGCTCTACTTTATAGTGTCGATGTATTTGCGGATTTACAAGTTAGAGTGGACCATGTGGGTGTAGGCCCATATGACCACCGGCATGGTCAGCTTCAAAGCAACCTACAACGGCAGTGGTCAGATCTGCAACACAGCCGAGGGTGCTAAGAATCTATGGGTCCGGGCAGGCCGCCATTCGAACCTGAACTTGGCAACTTTCAAAGCTAGAACCTTATCTAGTGAGTGAAGTCTAGCTGTACTATTCGAAGAGCTAGTTGGTGTTTAATGGGATATAATAGGACTCAGTGAGGTTAGGAGGTCGGATGAGGCCTATACGGTGCTATAAAATGGGCACGTCCTTTGCTATCGGGGATTGGCTGACAGAAAAGAACTGGAAGTGGGGTTTCTAATTCACAGAAACATAGCTGACAACATAAGGGCATACTATAGCAATAATGAAAGGGTGGTAGGTATCGTAATTAAACTGAATAAGAAATACAAGATGAAGATGGTACAGGCTTACGCGCCTACATACAGCCACGATGACGCTTCAGTTGAAAGCTTCCATGAAGACGTGGAATCGGCAATGAGTAAGGTAAAAACACAGCTAACTATACTGATGGGAGACTTTAATGCAAAGGTAAGGAAGAAGCAAGCTGCAGAGCAGGCAGTAGGAGATTATGGCTACGGTACTAGAAACGCCAGAGGAGAGCTATTAGTAGAACTCGCAGAACACAATAGTTTACGTATTTTGAATACCTTCTACCGAAAACGAGGAAACCGTAAGTGCACATGGAGGAGCCCTAATGGCGAAAATAAGAACGAAATAGACTTTATAATGACTGTACACCCAGGCATCGTGCAGGATGTGGAAGTGGTTGGTAAGGTACGAGGCAGTGACCATAAAGTGGTATGGTCTCGAATTCGCCTACATTTAAAGAAGGAACGACAGAAAATGATACGCAAAAAGCCAATCAATGAGCTAGCACTGAGAGGGAAAGTACAGGAATTTAGAATCTCGCTTCAGAACAGGTACTCGGCTCTTAGTGAGGAAACCAACCTTAGCATAGATACAATAAATGAAAATCTGACGAGTATCATTACGGAGTGTGCAGTGGAAGTTAAAGGCAGGGTAGTTAGACAGGACACTGGCAAGCTTTCCCAGGAAACGAAGAACCTATATAAGAAGCGTCAAATCATGAAAGTCTCATGTACAACAGACAAAATAGAACTAGCAGAGCTTTCAAAGTTGATTATTAGGCGCAACATATGCGATGTAAGAAGGTACATGGAGAGAATTGAACACGCTCTGGAAAACGAAGGAAGTGTGAAAGCAGTGAAGAGGAAATTTGGGCTGTGCAAAAATGGAATATATGTACTAAGGGACAAACAAGGCAAAATAAATACCAATATGGATAGGATAGTTAAAATAGCGGAGCAGTTTTACAGATATCTGTACAGTAGCCGGGACAACCACGACCATAATACTATAAGTACTAGCAGTAACTCAGATGACACACAACTAGTAATGATAGAAGAAGTCAGAAAAGCTTTGGAGAGCAGGAAAAGGGGCAAAGCTGCTGGTGATGATCAGGTAACATCAGATCTGCTTAAAGATGGAGGACAGATTGTTTCAGAAAAAGTAGCTACCCTGTTTACGAGGTGTCTCCTCACGTGAAGAGTACCAGAGTCTTGGACGAATGCTAACATCATCATAATACATACGAAAAAAGATGACAAGGAATTGGAGGATTACAGCCTGACCAGCTTGCTCTCTGTAGTATACAAGCCATTTACGAATGTAATTGCTAACACTATAAAGAAAACATCAAAATTGAATCAACCAAGAGATCAAGCAGGATTTCTACAGTCTACTCAACAATCGACCACATTCATACTATCAATCAGGTAATAGAGAAATGCTCAGAATATAGCCAACCACTATACATAGCCTTCATTGATTACGAGAAGGCGTTTGATTCAGTAGAAATATCAGCAGTCATGCAGACACTGTGGAATCAGGGCGTCGATGAAGCATATATAAACATCCTGAAAGGAATCTACAGGATATAAACTGCTACCATAGTGCTTCATAAAAAAATCAAGAGAATACCAATCGAAAAGGGTGTAAGGCAGGGGACACAATCTCCCAAATGTTATTTACCGCGTGCTTACAGGAGGTTTTCTGAAGCCTAGAAAGGGAACAGTTAGGGTTAAGGGTTAATGGAGAGTACCATAGTAATTTGCACTTCGCCGATGACAATGCATTGCTGAGTAACTCAGGGGACAAATTGCAATTCTTGATTACAGAGTTATACAGGGAGAGCAGAAAGGTGGGCCTTAAAATTAAACTACAGTAAACGAAAGTAATGTACAACAACCTCGGGAGAGAGCAGCGCTTTGAGATAGGTAATAGGGCACTTCAAGTTTTAAAAGACTATGTCTACTTAGGGCAGGCACTAATCGCAGAGCTGAACCACGAGATTGAAGTAACTAGAAGAATACGAGTGGGGTGGAGCACATTGGGCAAGTACTCTCAGATTAGGACAGGTAGATTACCACTATCGCTCAAGATGAAGGTATATAACAGCTCTATCTTGCCGGTACTTAGCTGCGGAGCAGAAACCTGCAGATACACAAGGAGGGTTCAGCTTAAATTGAGAACGACCCATCAAGCAATGGAAAGAAAAATGGTAGGTGTAGTCTAAAGAGACAAGGAGAGCGCAGAGTGGATTAAGAAAGAAAGGGGGGTCAAGGACATCATTGTTAAAATCAAGAAAAGGAAACGGATGCCGGGCATGTAGCGCGTAGACAGGATAACCGCTTGTCGTTAAGGGTAACTAACTGGATTTCAAGAGAAGGCAAGTGGGTTAGAGAGAGACAGAATGTTAGGTGGGCAGAGGAGATTAAAAAGTTTGCGGGTATAAATTGGCAGCAGCAAGCACAGAACCGAGGTAACTGGCGGAACATGGGAAAGGCCTTTTTCCTGCTGTGGACGTAGTCGGGCTGATGATGATGATGGTGATGATCATGATGACGATGATGATGATGATAATGATGGTGATGATGATGATGTGGGTGGATGCATAACGTGCTCTCCCAGTATAAGTATTTGTACTTCTTCGATCACTTTCGCTTCAACAATTCCACATGGTTTATGTACCACAACCACAAAAGTTCAGCGTTACGCCTATCCTCTCCAACCTTTTTCGCCCTAAAATGAGTTCATAGCGCCGCTAAGCGACTGTTCGTAAAGAAGTGAAATTACTACAAATAAAATATATTAAAACAAGCAAAAGACTTGGCATTCTGCCACTTCGGTTAATAAAGTGAATAGTAAAATTTTGAGACGAGGAAATGGCCTAAAGCTTGTTATAATGCACTCACCGTTACTCTCCAGCCTGCCAAGCGAACACGCAATTTCCATACTAATATAAAAAGGCCCTTCTCCTTCAGTGGGTTCAAGTTTCAACGGTGTAGTTTTACGGTGCAGACGTTATAACAACTTATCATGCTATATCGCTTGCCCTAACAGTTAACACTTTTAGGATTGCATTTACAGAAAGACATAATAAAACGAAAGCGAAAGCGATCTGCTGTGGCTCGACTGGTAAAACAGGTATGTGAAGCTTGCTGGCTGAGTCTTCAATAGGTCAAGGAAGAAACCGGGGTTAAGAATATCATAGTTAAAATCAGGAAAAAGAAATGAACATGGGCCGGACACGTAGCACGTTGGCGAAACAACCGGTAGTCATTAAGGATAACTGACTGGATTTCCAGAGAAGGCAAAGGCACGACAGGGAGACAGAGAGTTAGGTGGGCCAATGAGATTAAAAAGTTTGCGGTTATAACGTGGAAACCGGTTAGATTGGCGATTCACGGGAGAGGCTTTTTCCCTGCAGCGGGCGTACTCAGGCTGGTGATGATGGTGATGATGATACCTCTTTTGGCTTGAGTGTACATTGGTTTCTATGGGTTATCTTACAATAAAACTAGCCCTACCATGGACACGTTTCAGAACTCGCAAGCATACTCAGCGTTCACAGACAAGTACGCAAGAAAATCACCACAATGCGCTAACTTCAACAACACTAGTTTAAGGGACAGAACCTGTATATGCAAAATTACGTCTCTGCCTGCTAGCGTTGGATGTGTTTTCGAAAAAATGAGCCCCAGATCTACTCGCGTTGTTCATTACCTAGAACATGTTCCCTGTTTGAAACCCTGTCAGCCTTCTTTTTCTTTTATACATTCCACGTTTAAGCAACTTTCACGTATGAAAAGAATATTTGTAGTGTACTGTATGCTTAAGGTCTTGTCAAATACGCTGTAGAAATACAAAAAGACCAATACGAGCGTATCCGCAATGCTCAAATTAGCATTTTTTAAATTTTGATTTCAGTAAAAAAATGACACATTCCTAATCTACAGATATCTTGAGCATAGCTCTCGAGCTAATAATATAGTGCGCTGAGAGAGCCGATTTATGCACCACCATCTAGACTCAGTGCTGTGTCGTGCAATATGTTAGAAGCGGCCTCAACTGGAAATATTACGGTGTGTCTACAGCACCAATGGTCACTCGGCTCACGTTGGGAATTGTAAGAGGGTCATTTGTTTTATGGGACTGAGAAGGGTCAACCACTAGGACTTTTGAAGGGAAGCAGAATAAACGGTACAGTCGCCTTGATAACAGGTGGTGAAAAAGGTCTCGAATGCATCTAGAAGAACGAAAGTAGCAAAGTGAGCCTATTTTATGAAAAGATATCCTGATTACCAAACATTTATGACAGCGGCTCTCTTTGCGACTAAATGAGGCACGAGGTAGATGGATTCATACAAGTAGTTTTGTAATATGCAGTTGCAGAACCACTTCTTGTTTTTTTGGCTTCTGTGAATTGTTGACTGCCTGATTCTGGACATGACTTCACTCTAATGTACACGTGTGTGAATGTGCTAGGCTCTCCTTCACGAATGAAGCCATCTGTCCAGGTTGTTGTGAAGGACAAATTATGGCCGATAATTCAGCTTCACTAAGTATTCATTTTTACAGGACACTCAATTCATTGGCACATGGAAAGAAAAACAACTTAATATTTATATAGAGATAATCTGCCCTGTTTATACAGTGTGCTGAAGAGCAATTTAGGGGGCGGGGAGAGCAAGATGAACTTCACAGGAATAAACAGAGAAAATTATCATAAGAAATAATTATTTCACGATTGAAGGAAAATTTGATAAAAACAGACTGATCTTTTTCTGCTTTGCTGAGAGGCGCACTGATAGAGTTGCTCAGAGGGTGCATTCAAAGTTCAACGAAAGTTTTTTGAGCTGACTGATTTACATTCATATCTTATTATAAGTTTGATCGCACACACTTTTTTGCGTAGGGCTTAAGACAGTCAAACTAAAGTCTTTTGCGTTATCCACGAAGTGCATGCTTATCGGCGTATTGCTTCCGTGTTAAATCATGAATTCCTGCAGTTCAGCTCATTCTCTCCCACCACGAAGCAACCTTCGCAGAACAGAAGTTTTCCCCAACTGCTGAGAGGCGGGGACGCAAAAAATTTTGTTCCCACCTTCGCCGTGGGCGGATTTCTCGCCAAAGGCTGATTTTCATCTGTCATTTTATATTTATAGAAAATGTAAATAAAAACATGAAATAAAAAGCATTCTTTCTGTAAATTATTACCGGTAACCAATAGGTGAAGAAAAAAATGTCTCATTTTCTGCGCTTTTATAGTATTCATGACGCTTTATTTTACATTGACAGGAGCCTCTCATGTATAAGTGTAAATAATGAAGAACTGCACAGGTAAAAATTTTAAATGCGCCGTATTCATCGTTGTCGTCATTATCACAACAATCAAACTCACAACTGAGTGAGAAATTACGGTGTCACATTTCATTATTTCTTTACTTTAAACGCGATCGTTATGCTTTTTGTCGCATACTTCAAGGATACCGTTTCTACGAGGCTATCTTCAATGGAAGGAATTCTAGAGCGGCACTGTGTATTGCGTCAGCCTCTTTGTACGCGACTCTCGGGCGTTGTCGAAAGGAAGCTTGAAAGAATTGATTTTTTTTTCTCCGGAGTCAAAGGCCCGGACGCCAGCTCCCATCGAATCAATGTTTGGTCTCTGGTATATTCCTTTACGGTGCTCATATAGGCAGCCGGCAAGAGCGAGTGCCGCGACTGAGAATGTCTCCTGTGACGCTTCAGAAAGGTCAGCGTATTCCTGTTTACGCGGGGCGACGCAGGTTGGGATATTATTTTCACTTCTTCAGCCTTTTAATTAGGCGGCGTGACGCGTCCTTACTATGCCGTTTTCAGGCTTTTCTCCTGCACAAATCTCACCCACTATGTTGTAAACACAAATTTACAAGATTACATGCCGGAACTTCGTGAAACTCCAGAGTATGGCATTGACTTGTTGCCTATAGATTTAGCCATTGCGGTGTATTTGCTACACGCTTGTCACACTTAATTTGGGTTTTTTCGAGCTGTAGAAGTAAAGCTCGTTATACGCTTTGTAATGTCGCAGCATATTTCACGTGCTTCAAAAGCAATGCGTTCACATAACATATAATGCACAATGCATAACACAAATGAACTTATTCGCTCATTTAAGCATGCTTGCGGCCAGGGGCAACTTTACAAAATCGTTTGTTTGTTTCACGAAGCATACACATAGTGACATTGAATACGGCAATGCTTGTTATGTTTAGAATGCTCTTTTTTGTGCATAAGTTTTTGTCACTCGAGACAAGAATCACACGAACACGAGATGTTTAAAATTCACTGCCAAAGTGAAGAGACTGTGTTTATTTATTTTTATATTTTTGGTCAATAAATCAGAAATTTTATGTCTTGCCTCTGCAGGACGACAGGGTTGCCGGGTTCCGACGTCGCGCTTAATTCCTAACTTTACGATCCCGTTAAGGTCAATAATTTTTTATTAGTGTCATGGCTACTCTGGCGGCCTTAAACTTCTATTTTGGAGCATTTAGTTATGTTCTTTTGTATTTTGCAGAGCAATACTAAGCAAGCTTAACAACAATCCTTCGTTTTAAACTTATTCAGAAGTGTTACCTATCTCTATTACCTATCTCGAAGCGCTGCTCTTTTCCGAGGTTGTTGCTAATGCTAATGCATCACGAATATTCGATTGTAGACTTGCAAAAAAATATCCGCAACAAAACGAAAGTAGACTGGCAATACAGTGACTACTAAGCATCACATACTGCGACTTGCTTCTATAGACAATGAAGTTTTTCCTACTGACTGATTTGCTGAAATGTTCTAACCCTAATCGATCTCTGGCAATAGCTCCATCTCGTCTACATAGTCGATATGAAAGGCACACGCAACTTGAAAATTTTCATGTATTTGCAGCTTGCCCATTGCTTGAATAGTATTTAGGAGTGGAAAAGAACTGTGTTTCAATTTTTACTTTGCTGCTGATTCAAAATAATAATATTTATTGTTGAAATATAAAAAAATATTGCTATAATAAATCTTTCCAAAATTTCAAGTAAAACACAGGCGATAAGGTTCTAGGACTTGGCTACTTTGATTACTTGCGGCCTAATGCCTGACTCCTTTTGAAATCGATATCCGACGGCAACACTGCTGGCTGGCAACTAGCTCAGATTGTAGAAGAATCTGCCAAACTAAGTATTCACGTGTGGATTTGCATTTTTAACAGTAGCAGAAATAGTTCGCACTATAATTGTATGCCCAGTGAAGAATTGTTTTGCTGAATCAATGTTCAAAAGAGTTATTTATTTTTGGGCGCGGAGGCTGCCCACTTGTTAAACCGAAAATATCTGGCATTGAGAGTATGGGGCTTTGGGACATACTTTGAAAATTAGAAGTATAAAAAATACAAGTAAAGGCATCAGCACTCGAGCCAGTACGCTGCCGCTATGTTATGTGTAGTATACTACACAATACTCGCGTCCTTCCGAGTCACTTTGGCACTTTGTTAAAGAAGCCTGGAGTTTACCCATTGCTTTCTTTCTACAATTATTAAAATAAAGATATATAGTTTTTTTTTCTAAATGATATTATTAATTTTTATATTACTTCAAAATATTTTAGTTAATCCTGCTTTTCTGGTATTGACAAAGTTTCACTGATCAACAGGCAAAGGCCTATAGCAACGTAAAAAGAAGAGCTAATGTCGCAACACTAAAATCAATAAACAAGGTTGGGAATTTATATAGCCAGTTCATATGTATTATAGCACGGTTGATATTCTGTAAAAACGAGAATATTTCATTCCCAGTCCAGAAACAAACTGTCCAATCAGACCAGGTCAAGATACCTTAGGCTTGCAAACTGCCAATGTTCAAAGGATGAAAATGAACGACAGGTAAATAAGTTTGAGAAAAGCTGCAGAATAAATGGCTACGCCACTGAGAGTGTATATAGTTTTTGCCGTGCGCCTTGACGGGCTTTGAAGGACGTGCAAGTGAAGGAAAAATCTAGGAAGCATCACAGCCTTATACCCTATACCGAAGGGCGTGGAGCATAAGCTACTCGTATCTCCTTTGATATGCAATCCGGATGTAGAGTTTCTGACTCGGCTACCATTAGGGAGGAAAACCGAAGACCAAGCTTCTTATGACAAACAAATTTGAGGCTATGGCAGAGCCGAATGATGCTGTGAAAGCCGTGGAAGTTATCCCAAGGGGATCAGACCAAACGAGTACTTGGTGATCAATATTCAAACATTCATAAAGGCATGCATGTTTGCTGACGGAGGCGGATTTTTGTCATGGCTATAGCATTCGTCACATCTCTCCTTATGTTAATTTCATATTTTTTCATACTCTTCTTACAAATACTTGCCTTGTATTTCTGTATCACTACTTCTCTTGTATTTCGGCTATCTGGCTGGATTATAGAACAAGCACACCAAACACGGCAGCTGCTCTGCATCTTCTGTTCGCCAGTTGCTTTTTTTTGGCCTGCTATAGTGAGCAAAAGCGGCTGTTTTGGGGCTTACAACGCGTGACTTCACCAAAATTATAGTCAAGAATGCTGTGTGGTATAACCCCCAGTAGCTTTTAAATGCGCATTAATATATGAAAAGTATCCGATTTTTCGATGGCAATGTGGTTGTAAAGTTAGCGTAGCCGCAAGATAAGCTCATCTGTTAGGGTGGTGAATGAAAAAATAAACTAAATAGCCTAGCCACGACCAAGTCGTACACGAGTGAAAACCTGCACTTTTTCGAAAAAATTTGGTGTATTTCATAAATAAATACTACCAGTTAGCTTGATTCAAAAAGGAATGTCTTGATAAAGAAAGGTAGTAAAATGCAAGTTAGTAAAATTTGTTACCAGGTCAATACAAGAATAGCACCAACTCAAATGCTTAGTCTATCGCTGAGTAAATAGACACCACGTTTACACCTTAGTAACTGTACTAACTACAATTCACCAACTACACGTTTACTCCTCTGTTGGGCACATGTCGGTGTTCAATGTCGTATGAAGTTCAATCTCTTGTAAAAGCATGAGGGAGAAAAAGCTTCAAAAATAAAATGGCATCGTCCTCGTTCACTAATCAAGGTATGCTGATAACTTGAGAGAATTAGCAGGGTAAATATACACCGCAACAATGTAGATAACTTCATAGACACACGACAAATGATAACACACAGAAAGGCGCGCACAGATATTGGCTTCTATGTACCCTCTGTCTGCACTAGCAGAAGCTTGAAGGTTATGAAAGTACTTTCAGTAGCACGCCGTGTACCGGCTATCCATTTTGGAACTATAGTTCATTATTTGTGTACATTAACTTGCTACCTTCTTACTGCACTTACAGCCGTCAGCACCTTTAGCTCGAATTCTCCGACGCCTGGCCACGGCTCGCTTGGATTAAGGTCAGTACCACCAAGCGTCGAAACGGACATGTTAGCTGCAGTTAACGATAGAAAAGCACGCGTCGATTTCACTGGGAAATTTTTGCATCCAGTCTACTTGAATACATCCAGTCTTACTGACCGGTGGTCGAATGCACTAACTTAGCGTCCCGTTTTCACCCCGTTTTCCTCGTTGCTGTATACGTTATCGCGCACGCCAACGGCATTCGTTTTCGCATACTTAACTTGACAATGAACCATTGCAGGCGACAGCTTATGCACCTTTCCAGATCGAATTTTCAGGTGCTGCTCAAAACAAATCACATACATAAAAGCACAGCAAATAAACGTGTGTGTTGTTTGTAAAAGTCGCACAATAAATAAATTTCAAATGCGCTGGCGTTGTTCATGTTGTCATTCATTAATTAATTTTCAGACAGCGGGAATTGAACTGTTCTCACAATTTCATGTTCGGTTCATGCTTCCTGCTTAGTTTACGCTGCAGGGAAGATGGGGTCTCGGAGCGCAAGATTTGTTCATAGAATAATATCTGTGGTTTAACGTCCCAGAAACACATTTTTTTAGCGGTGCCGTAGTTTTGGGCTCCAGACATTTGACTGTGGTTTATTACTGTACACCTAAACGTAAGTACGCAGACCTAACGTTTCATTTGTGCGTTTTCCAAGCAAGAAAGGTGCGTGGATACAATGCAAAAAACCCAAGACCACATCTTCGGTACAGCATGAACCGAACTTGAAGGCGTACTCAGAATTGCGAGAACAGTTCAACTCACACTGTCTGAAAATTAATGAATGAGAGCACGAACAACGCCACCACATTTCAGATTTCTTTGGGGTGCATTTTTTAAAAACACCATTAACGCGCGTTTGCTTTGTTTTTTATACATGTGATTTTTTTCGACCACAGCTGTGAATTCAAACTCGAGAGGTGCAGAAGTTGTCACACGCAATGGTTCGTATTCGAGGTTAATATACAAAGAACGCCGTCGGTGCACGCGATAACGTTGTTAAGAGAGAAACGTAGTGAAAACGGGATGCCAAGTGAGTGCATTTGACCCGCCAGCCAGGTAGACTGGAAACAGAAATTCATTAGTGAAACCGACGCACGGTCTGTCTTACTTTAACTTCGTCAACTATATCAATTTCAACGCTTGGTGGTGCTGACCTCAGTCTAAGCGAGTAGGAGCCATGCGTCGGAGCGTTCAAGTTAGAGGTGCTGAAGGCTTTATATGTGCCATTACGTAACCTAAAAGCGCTATTCTTGCGTAACACAAAAATTGAAGTGTCTCTAAACTTTGCGTGAGTTTCTAACAAAGAATGCATAATACAATGTTGTAGCTACGAATCCTCTGGCAAGAGAGGTGGCTTAGTAGTGACCTATAATTGGTTACAGCCTAAGAATGAATGAAAGCTCCGCCCACAGGAGTAATCGACCAACCCAGACAAGATTTTTATATACACCCCACTAAGTGTTATAGTTTATTTACGTGACGTCAGGAACTTTCACGTATTTGAGACACGAGACTTGGACGTTCAGGCACATGTTTATTTCGATAGATTTTGATACAAAATTTTTACTTCACAAATTTTATCGAAAATTCTGACTTCACTGCTCACCCAAAGGTAAAGCTTTTAACAACAAACGAGGAACTGTTAATTATTAATATGCCTAGTATTGGCATTATCGTTGAAAAAGTGCTTAGGCTTACAACGGCAATTGTCAATCATTGCTTCGTTGCAGAGATGAATGACAGTTGCGCTGCCGTAATTGGGGCGGAGCAGTTATTTTTTCTGAGGTTGTAGCCGACAAAAGTTACGCGCACTCAGAAAGCTGGTTGGGAACGGCGAAATTCACAGGTGCTGGCTAGTACAGAGACGATGCTAACGTTGTAAACTATGCCTTAAACAACTAAATGCTCGCGTTTAACATCACTGCACTTAATTTTTTTTAAGAGTTTACTGTTCTACCTACACAAAGGATGCACTTGCGGAAAAGATTCGAGTAGTCGCACATTTCTCTGTTTGAATCTCGCACACTCTAGACTTTCCAAGTTGAATGTTCAGGCATCGTGTAGCTCAGTGGACTCTGTACAAGAACAAAATTATGTTAAGTAATTGTGGGGTTTCACGTACGTGACAAACCGTATTAAAAGTACAAAGCATTGTGCAGTATGTGAATTCTGATTATTTTCAGCGCATACGGTTATTCCATGATCAAAATTCAAAGCCCACCAGTGTTTCAGAGATCTGACCTTCATTTAAAAGCAGCCGCATTGGCAGGAAAGTGCTTAGCTTCCTAACGTGGCTATAAAACATCTCTTCTGTTTTTATGATAGCAATTCACCAATAAAAAAAACAAATGATTTATTTCCTCATTTCGTGTGGCGCTTCCTTGTGTAAATCAAATATAGGAATACCAAGAATATGGTACCTTATTCTGTCAATGCGACTATCACATTGATATTGTTTGACGTTCTCTAATACTCTACTTCTAGTCTCAGTCACAACACACATAAACAAAGCGTGCTGAGACACCGTTTACTAGTTGATGGGAGGCTTGTTACAAATACAAATAATTTCTCGCATGTGTTTTATTAACGTGTGAATGAAGCTAATGTGTTGGTTGTGCAATTCTTATCAATACGAGGTCAGACACACTAACACGCTGGTGTTGCGAAATCACAGGAATATTACGGGTCATGGTCCTAATGGCCACGTTTAGCGTTACTCTGAAATGCCATCAGCGCTTATTTGGAGCAGCAACGTGGAGCCAGCTGGCAATAAAGGCCGGACCAGCAAATTTGCCCCGGCGGCGCTTGACTGTCACAACAGTTATTGTTCTTTGAGCACGTGTAGAATAATGCAAAAAAAAGGAATGTTTGTGGCAACGCCATAGGAAGCCATATGGGAACTCTCGTGGAAGCTGTAACAGTTTACAACAGCACGTGAAAACGACCTCTTCAAGTCGCATGTTCTTGTCAACAAAGGGTGTAATTTCCGTTCATACTTTCAGCTACTCTCGTTTTACAATTACGAGCTAACTTAGATCTCACCTATTTGTAATTTTCGGTCTTCCGTTGACCTTCTGTATACATGTGCATACATTTTTCCCAATTTTTCAGCAACATCTATTTTCCATAAATATGAATATGCATTTACGATTTACTAATCTCGGACAATTGATTGACACACTTAAGCCAAGTTATATAATTCTAAGTTAAATGAATTGTCACCTGCATTCAAATTCAGGTAGAGTTTAAATTATTTCAGGACAAAAATGTTTCTCGGTCACACACGTTCTACGGGCGACGAATCGGCGCACCATTCACAAAAATTTGCCTATAACAATCTGAAAATGTGCTACAATGTTTATTGCAAAACTTTTTTGGTGAACTTACGAGTTCAAATATTCGTCACTCTACGTATTTTCTCCATTTCGCATAGCGCAGCAAACCAAAAGCCTGATCCACCGATTTCTGCCCAGCACTGTGGCAATTCAACATAAGTAGCTCCTGACGTAACGCTTCTCAATCAGGAGTTTCAACGTTAAAGAACGTACCTCCTTCAACGTTCAATCATTAACTTTGTTGTGAAACCTTGTAATAAAAAAATCGCCACGCTTCGCCTTTTTGAGCTGACTAACAAGAATATATGTCATCGTTTGAACATCAGGGTGATAAAAATAGTGAGAGGCTTTCTGTTCATTCTGTTCTTTATACTTCTATCGCTTATGGCTGGCTTTCAGTGAAGGAAGTAACTGGTTTATGTATCGGGAGATGATTATAACACAAGTTCTCTGCGCAAAGCTGAGCCTGATTTTCTGTTGTATTCTTCCATAATATATTAAAAAAACTGGACATCTGTCTGTAGAGCAGGTAATTGAAGTATTGCCTCTCATTGTGTTATTTGTGGTAAGAACTCGCAATGCCTAGAACACAACTTTGCTTTGTGCTTGTTCTCGTGGTTATAATATTGGTGTATTAGTATTGAACGAAAATATGTGTCCTTCTGAATAACACATTGAGTTGAACTTTTACGCTGTGCATGTGGCCTTCTTTTCCGTGAATGTCGCGTCGCTGTTCAATTTACCTGCTAAGAGTCCTGGCCAACTATTCGGTAACGTGAAATATTGACGCGCATTCTATTCGAGTGTTGCCTAAAGTAAAGCTCCGAATTAGTGAAAAACTGCCACCTTGGTGGGACATCTTTTGCGGTACGTAACTGCTAAAGTCTTGGTTTGATCGCAGCAACGGTGGTCACAATTTAAGGAGGGTAAGTGTGTAGGTCCTTCTATACTGCACGTTGAGAAACCGTGGACTCCAAAAATATCTGACGCCGTGCGCACGGTACACGTCAAAATCATGTGAATATTTCTGTACTGAAAACTTCAGCAAACAGCGAAAAACTTTTATGATATTCTCCTTTTACTATACGTTCTCGATATCTCCTTATCAAGCGTAATAAAAGCACACTGTCAAAAGGATGCAAATTGTAGACCCTTATAAACATTCCTTATCAGTGTAAAGAATCTCAAATCCCTAACCTTCATAAAACAGCAACCCCTCCGAATATAAATGCCTGTATTGGGAAACATAACGAGAAAATTGTGAAAGCAAAACTTGATTATCTCCGTGAATTTCCGAGTGCGGCTTAAAAGCCTGCACTAAATGTTGGGAAGAAGTCACCACGACCACACAGTTCGAAAAAATACCACGTAAAACCACCATGTTGACCCAGCTTTACTCTTGTTTTAAAAGACAGCATCAAGAAAATGCACAAACAACAAAGAAGAGACAGCATTTGGATGACTGCAAACCAATCACTCTCGACTATCGTGATGCAGTCTCAGTCATACGGGTGGATGGCCTCTTCAATTACCTGCTCAAAAAGTCTTTCTTCTGGGTAACCCCATAGGAACCATTTACTCTGACAGAGTGCCTTTGATATAGAAGATGGTAGTCTTTGCTGATATAAAAACATCATACTGAGATACTGAGTGGAGAATTAAAAAGGAAAAATTGAACTGGTGGTGGCAAAATTTTATTCCAAATAAAAAAAAAGCTTAAAAGTGCATGACACAAGAAAGTTGGATCAATGGACCCGGTATATTACTATGTACATCAATCTTTCTCTTCATTCTAAAAGCAAGGCTTCTGTGACACGGACACTAGAAAACTCAGCCTCCTTTCTTTTGGATCCACAAGAGTTATAAATATTACAATACTGTTGAACTGTCACGTATGTTTTCATTCTTTATTCATTATTCTCTGATTCATAATTTTTCATAGACATCAATAATATAGTCGCTATGGCGGTTGGTTGCTGACCCGGAAATTGTTGGTTTCATCCGACCTGCCATGCAAAGTGCTACAAGCCCACCGTTCACTGTCTGATTTCCGAACATGTTAGAAAACAGCAGATTGTCTCAATTTCTTGAGCCACCACTAAGCTGTACCTGAATCACCTCATGCTTTCGGCACATGAAACAACATATATGATAATTATCCATTTGAACACAGTATCCTGTGCATTCACTTTGGATTCATATTTTTTAATAAACAACCAAGAATGTCATGATTAGAGAGGGCTCTTCTGTAACCTATTCTGTTTCTCCAGAGGAGTAAGCACTCTATTATATATCATTTATTTTGTTGCCGTACTAAATTTATAAAAAAATGTTCTCTGGCATAGTACACCTTAAAAACTATTGAGGTTCTGAGCTTGACAGCTGCTCGGAACCTACTCGGGCACTACTGAATAGTAACTACTATTGAGGAAGTGAACCATCTGAGTGCTCCAGTGACTACTGCGAGTGCGAGTTTTTTTCACAGGATCTTTACTGCCTGTTATCCACAAACCAGTGGTTTAACTGAATACTTTAACCAAACGCTTGGCAAAATGTCGATGCCGGTTGTGTCAGACCGCTCCAGTCGGCATCTTGTAGTTGTGTTTGTCGTATAAGTATACAACACAATCTCTTAAGCCACTTCAGGACTTTCAAGTTTTTTTTATCACACCTGCGATTCTTCCAGCGTCATTTTTGGCGTTTTTCGCAGCGCCAGCGCTGCCCTCTTATAACCTGGGTCGGCGATCACGGAACACACTGATCCATGCCAACAACTGGCCAGTTCTTTGACGCCTCCTTAACAACATCAACAAAAGTGTAATAAGTACAAAGCACCTCCTACCTAGTTAGCTGATTCTTCCCTGTCGTCCTGGGTGCCACTTGCTCCTGTTCCTGGCCATGCATCTAACATTCTTTAGGAGTACCTTGGATGCCATTTTTTGACTTTGTGAGCACATCTTGTAATTACATGGCCCAACCTAAATCAATGCTTTTGACTTACATCACTGCAGGTGAGAGATTGTTCAAATTGATTAGCTCAAGTTGTCGTATGGTCC
The DNA here is from genome assembly GCF_043290135.1 of Rhipicephalus microplus. Classification (NCBI taxonomy): domain Eukaryota; kingdom Metazoa; phylum Arthropoda; class Arachnida; order Ixodida; family Ixodidae; genus Rhipicephalus; species Rhipicephalus microplus. Next base: position 18,454,552 of record NW_027464588.1, read on the forward strand.
TCTGACATCTATCAAGGTCGCCAGGATGCCTACTTCACACTCCACTTCTCAACGTCAATGTTCTAATACGATAACTATGCATGCAAAAGAACGCCAGGCCTACAGCATGCAGTTGTTTATTTAGATGCAAACATTAAATGTTTATCAAATGTACGACGGATTTAAGTACCCTTGGCGTTTCTGGAGCATGCTTCTGAAATAATCGCCATGGGTTTAGAGCTGTTTTAGTGGACTCAAGCCCGTTGGCGACGTTATCTGCAGGCCACGGGCTGCCGATAGTATTCGTTAAAAGGGATTTACATTGTCGTTACTGTTGAATGAGCGCCGTGATAATGGTAGAATGTGGATTTTTCTTTTTAACTTCTCATTCAGGAAATGGCTCGTCTCTGCAGCTCCAAGTAGCAACAACTGCAAGTGCTACCTTTACATTGTGCGAATGGTTACACATATAAAACCATCCTCCACAATACAAATGACGGTGAATATCTTGAAAACTGAGATTTTTTTTTCCGTATTTAGCATTTCGTTGTGGTAGCTTACACTGTCGTTGTGGTATTCTGAACTGAACGTAGCCGGTAACCGCAACATTTGCAGCGGCATTATGGGAAATAGTAATGGTCAGTTTGTTTTATTTACGTGATAATCTTGACGTGACCAGGGGTGTGCAATGATTTCACTCTTAAACTTGAGGTTTTTTTAACTTACATTACTTTTGAACATACATCCTTTCACGACACAGTGGCGTTGTCCCAATGCAGAAAACCGAGATGCGGGAATATTCGCTTGATTTTTTTTAGGCAACAGTCTACGTTTAACAAATGAATACCTTAGAAACCATATGTATTTCCGCCATCTACCTTTTATCTTGAAGTAATAAAAAGTGAACACCTTCAAAGTTGGGCTGTGAAGAGAAGTCGTAGGGATAGGTTTGTGTATAAGTGAGTGTATTGGGGCCTCATCATGTGGTGTCCTGGACAGAGGACGCCAACCATGTAGCGGCACAATGCTTTGGCCCCCAAACTCTGCTTTTTTTCGACAATAAATATCTGCAGCTCTCTATCTCTTCTACGTTCAACGCCTGCGTTCTGTCACGCCTGATCCACGTTGTGCTTACACAGCAGCAGAAATATTCCCAATCTTTGCCTGTGGTGGTAGCTTCCCAATACTTACAGCTTTCTAGCAACTTACTGCCATTCCTGTTTACCGCGGAAGTTACGTCAATCATCTTTGTGATCCTCCAGTCATTCCATCGTGGGAAACGTCGAACCAGGAATCAGGTGACGCGTCAAACCATAAAGCACCACACCGGTCTCGGCATTCTGGTTGGATTGGCGCTCTGCGTGTTCAGAAGCCTGACGCATTTGGAAGCCTACGATTTTGGCCCACGCCACACTCGCTGCAGAGCAAAAAGCGCTAAAGCGTGGAAAGTTCGACGTTTAATTAAACACCACCTCTTACTTTTTAGCGCAAAACAAGGGCAGATATAATTCGCTCTTCCCTCATCCATTGTTCTTTCGAAGTTTTAAGCGCTGCTTCGAATGGGCCCAAAACGTAAGCACTAGCTGCGTCGGGTGTTTTGCCTAAAGTTCCTTCTAAAGTGTGTTAAATATGCCAGTACTTTGCAGAACTCCGGCAGAGAGCTTGGCCTGAAAATTATTTACGAGCTAAAAAAACTTGAAAACGGGTCGAGGCAGGAATGTTTACTAGTAAATATATTTTGTTTTTTTTTTGTTCGTAACAAGAGAAAAGCTGTGCTCGAAAACTACACCGCGCAACGATCACGCTTGCCTCTGCATACCTGTCTATAAACTTTTATATCTGATTCGCAGTAAGATGTTTGGTTGGCTTTGAAAAAAGTGCTGGGAAAGTGGTTCATTGCTATTTTAATTGTAAGCAAAATAGATGCATGGAACAGCCTTAGCTTTGATGATGTAAATTTTGTTATAGGTTGGCGCCAATAGGACAGTTTCGTTTCGCTTCATTGAGGGCGCCAAGGTGTTGTTATTACATATGCGTTTTTTACCAGTTTTAAAAGGGCGTACTTTATTTTTAAACCATTCTGGTACTACCGGCAAACGTATAAAATTTCCACTGAACCTTATTGAATAGAAAAATCAAGCGAGATTAGCTGTTCTCCAGAATTACATTAAACCGACAACTGCAACGCCATTCCAGCTGAAATACAACTGCCAGGGGCAAAAGAAGAAGGTGCAGCGTAGGTTTCATTCTTAGACTGTATGCTGGAGTGAAATGGTATCCAATATCAAGTACTATACTAGATGCACGTGTTTGAGTAACAATTATGAATGCCTAGTCCTTATAGCTGGTCGTGGCCCCAGTGTGGTGCTCTAGTAGCTAAGGTATCCTATGCTGAGGTAAAGAGTGGCTGAGGTACTCCGCTGCTGACCTGCACTTTGCAGGATCGAATCTCGGCTGTGGCGGCTGCAGTTTCAATGTAGACGAGAATGCTTAAGGCCTGTGTGCTCAGATTTAGGTGCTCGTTCAGGGCACACTAAAGTCAAATAACAATTTACGTCAGAGTGAAAGCTCAAAGAATGACTACATCTAAAACGACAATATTATCAACAACAGTGTCCAAATTAGCGAGAAATTGAGGTAAATACACAAAAAAACAGGGCCCGCAGTAGGACATTATCAAAATAATCTCGATGACATCAGATGAATCACCTACACTTAACTACTAGTAATTGATCTAGCTGCACAAAATAAAGAACCCTGCGTGCATCCAGAGACCCAACAAAATGTTGCCTGTTCATTACTGTTTGATTCATGAAAAAAAGAAACGCCGGCCTTTACTATGAGGAATGACGAGAGTGGTTAAAAATACAATTTTAAGTAGTTAAACATGATAGGTAGTGTCATCTAGTGCGGTGCAGTTGTATTAAAAAACCTCTGCGATCTCGGAGCCAATGATAAGAAATTCATCAATGGCTGTTGTTGCTGCTGTGCCTCCTGCTGTTTTCGTCTGCTGCTACTAGCGCAGCAAAGCCGGGAACGTTTTAGACGGCAACACTGACGTGATTCGGCCCTGTCGATTCCTCTTCTTGACGCGGGTAATTTGAAGTGTGCTAACGCGATGCAGACCACTAAAAGGTGATTTTATTTCAAAATAGGCCTTTGTTGGCACAAAAAAAAACACAACGGGGTTCTTGGACCACTATTTCAAGCATCAACGTCAATTTCGTATTTGCCTTTATTGTCCTCTTGATGAACCCTACATAGTCGAAATTTCCAAAGCCCTCCACTACGACGACTCTCATAATCGAATGGTAATTTTGGGACGCTAAACCCTACAAATCAATCAATTATACCTCATCATGCGGAACTACCTTTAATATAATACCATTCACACGCGTTCGTGTGTGTGTGTTTGTGTGTGTGCGTGTGTGTGTGTGTATAAAACACACACATACACTGTGGTCAGATACGTGTGATGTAACACACACAAACACACACACAGGCACACAGGGAAGTTTTTCCGACCACCGTGCTCCTAGTGAAGAAATGGGCTTGTGCCTCTGAGAGGTCGAAGCCAATATTCACAAAGTGGTTTTGGCACTTCAAACCTCACATACCAATCGATCAATCAACGAATCATTCAACCAATCAGTCATTTATTGAAATAATCAAGTAATTATTTTTGCGAGTTCAACAGCAATGCGTTTTAAATACACATACCGACACGTAGACACACGCACGCACGCACACATGTGCACAAACTTCAATCACTAATCTAGGAAAATACACCGCTGATGCATGTCGACCTGCTTCTTTCTGGGAAGCTAATTGGTTTATTGCTTGTACCCCCATGCCACGCTGATTCACTTTTACCTTGTGTTTTTTAACAGATTGGCTTTTTTCAAAAATACCCTTGGGACATTTCGCTCATTTATGATAGATTAGCTTGAGCCCGTTATACCTCAAGGTAGTGCGGGCCACCCACATTTTTTCTAGTTATTTTCAAACATAGCAGGTCAAAGAAGCACACGCACACATGCTTCCCAAGTGGTCTAGTAACGTTTTCCGCATTGTTGGTGTGTGTGTTACACACATGCACGTTCACACACAAAGTGGTCCAATACGTGTTTGGTGTAGTACCATCCGTGTGTGTTCATAAAACGTTTTGGGGGCATAGTTCCCTTCAGATTAATTCTAAAAGCTAATACTTCACATGGCCGATTACAGACCCACTGGGCGCGTAACGGCAATGTTTCAAACAATCAGTCGTTTCTTTTTATATTCATTAATGCATGTGAACTGCGGAAAACATATGGGACGAGTCACTGAGCCTGAAACCTCTAATGTCAAACTTTTCTCGCCAGTAAAAAATTAGGAAACACTTTTTGTTTTACGGCTTTATTGTTACGCCAACTATAAGTACTGATTTTTCTCAATAATTTTTGTGTGTTAGAATAAATATCATGCGCACGTACGGTGTTCGACGTGCCTACATATTTCTCTTTCAAGAATGACTGTAGTATAAGAGGCAAATTAAGATAACTGACTGATGTGAGGCTGTCTTCTCTATTGCTAAATTCCGAATAAATTTTAGAACTGGTTTTTAATAATAAAACACTATCCCACTATATTTGCTGGATCTAATATCCATGACTTCTAGGTCTGTTTTATTTATTTTTGTAGGCAAATGATTTAGAAACCTATTTTTTAAGAATTGAAATACGCTGTGAGTTTTGTAGCAGCTAAGTGATGCATAAGTGCGTTGTTTTAACTGCTAGGATTATATTTAGGCTTGGGCAAACACCATATAAACTTTACAAAATCATTCCCGACTCACGTGCGAAATGTGCTTTCAAATAAAGCGTTAATAAAGAAACCAGCTGTACTCCGCGCTAGTATCAGCAATTTTTTCATGTTTTTTTATAAAAAGGGGGAAGTACAAGAGAGACTGGCATAAACTACAGTGGACGGGCATGTATCTGACACAATGTAACAGTGGCTCTGATATATGAGCCTTCACACAAGTCATTGCTCACCGTAAACCATCGACAAAAAAGGTTGTCGCACGAAGGAAGGCCACTGTGCCTTTCAGCATTGTTGATCGCGGCAACTTGGAACGCCAGTTTCGCTGCTTTCACTGTCCAAGCAGACGTACGTGGCGCTGTGAGACTGGAACATGTTCTTTCGTCTGACCGTGTCACCTTTCCTCTTGTGCGAATCATATTTTCGTGGTTCTACGAGGATGCTTACAATCAATGTGTCTGTTTTCCACTTTCTTGACATAAGAAAGTGTAGTTCTCCAAAGCGGGCTACACGCGCCGTTATTCAAGTGACACCGCGACGCTAGAACAAAATTAGATCCCTCGAAGAGGGCGTGTCCTCTCTGACCTGCTGTTTTTTGTGTGCAAACGATAAGTGTGTAGCAAGCAAAAAAGGCCCACAAGAGACGACAAGACAACCTGATCAACTTAAAACTTCTAAAGTACATAGTGACAAGTAACGCATTATTTTTAAAATCTTGGAGTGTGAGTAGGCGTCTAATCATCCTATTTTCTTCGATGGTATTGAGAGTCATTGAACATCCACAGTAGCTAGAGTCAGTGTTTCGACGAGTGAACTCGTCATCGCTAAGATATCAAGGCAGCTTGCTCCGATGAACACGAGTGAACATGTCAAAACATAAGCTTCAGAACCACTCCATTTTTGAGTATTTCCCATATTTTCATGTTCACTTCCTCTCCGGAGCTTTGTGCCTTTATTTTAAAGACGAAAGTCTTTCTTGGGGACCTTCGACGCAAAAATTTTCGTCTGTCTGTCTGCCTGTACAAATGTCTGTTTGTCTAAACCTAACAGCACCAGGTACTTGAAATGGTCGACCCCAACCGCAGCGCCCGCCAATGTCGGTAGCATTCAGACTTGTGCGATTGTCAATTATTAGGCAATTATTGCTCATGCCTGGGGCACTATAACAACCGATATATTTTCTGCATGTGCATCTTTTACTAGAAAAGAAATGCACAAGTAATTTTAAGAACCGTACCGCTTATCACGCGGCGCTGACAATGCAACGCTTGCACGAAAAGGCGAGTGTTTCCAACGCTTTGCTAAGACGACGTGGTTGTGGCACCTACCCGTAGCTTTGTGTTCTACCCCTTATAACCTCTGAGACGGGTGCGCACACCCATCTCAGAGCCACACGCTTCATTTTCCAAGAAAACTACAAGATGGCGCTCATGTCTCACGTGTAACATGACTTTATGCACTCGCTCACCTCTGCTGCGCGCTCGAGGCACTCTAACGGAGCACCTCCAGAATACAATTCACCGATTTTCTTGCACAGAACATCAAATAAATTGTTCATTCTCTCTACAAGCAAGATTATCATGTTTCGACGACATTTGCAGAACATGCAGGTACGAGACCAATTTATTTTACTGAATGTGGCACGCACACAAATACTTCGTAGAAAAAGACAGAAGCAACACATTGTCTGAAGAAACAAAGAAGGCCTGCCACCAATTCTAGAAATAACCAGAATTTTTTACATTTCACTCTTTCAGCGTCAAGTAACTTTGTCATAACAAGAACTATTTTTAATTATTTAATCACGTTCGGAAACTGTGAATGTGCTTCTATTAAGGTTGCACTATAATGATGACATAGTCATTTATTAATTTCCTGTATTAGAGATTATACCTAAGTTGTAAATGCGATTGCCGGTCAGAAGTATCGTTATCTTTTCCCTTTACCGTACCATGTTAACAAAGAAATGGAGTTTCTTATGTCTAGGTGGCCTACACTCAGCAAGGTTGAGTGCGCGAATACATATGATGATTTATAACCGCTAACATCGGGTACAGAGTCCCATACGGGAACGCTTACGCCTTGGAAAAAAATTGTGTGCGTGCGAATTCGGCTCTATATATTTCATTATACTTGCTTCATTTTACCTGCGGTCACTTTTCCATTCATTGTTGTTATGGTGTATTAAATCAAGCATAACGTGGTTAACGTCTCTGCTTTTCCACTACCTCATGCACGTTTAGGGGCAAAGCTCCTAAATCCGTGGATTTGTCAGTGTACGTCTGTAACCCGTTCATAACCACCTATTTGTACGACTCACTCAGCAGTTGGCGCGAGTGTGAGTGACAGACCGACAGACGCATGGATGAATGGACAGATGGATAGACAGACAGATAGACTGACAGACAGAAGGACAGACTGACGGACGGGCGGACGGATGGAGAGACAGATAGACGGACGGATGAACAGACAGACGCGCAGACAGACGACAGACAGGCAGATGGACGCTCTTACCGACAGACACACAGACAGACAGACAGACAGGCAGACAGACAGACAGACAGACACACCACGAACAGGCAGAAGACCACATGCACGGACGCACGGACGCAGCACGGACGGGTGGACGGAACACTAAGACGTGGAGAGACGGATGAACGCTTCACCCCATTGATCATTCAATCCGTGGACATGCTGTGATTTTTTTTAGATGCGGAGCATCTAATACTCGAGGCTTGTAGTGCGGCGCCGCCCGCAAGCTTCCTCCTCCTTCTTCCACCATCTGTGCATCCCTTCCTCCTCTACACACCGCGCGCGCTTCACTCTTCCACCATCTGTGCCCCCTTCCTCCTCTACACACCCAAGGAGCATTAAAAAAAATTGCTGGAGTGGAAATGATTGCGCAGATGTGAAGCCGTTCCTCTGGCAAGATGGTGGCTGTGGCGGCCATCTTACTAGGGGCATGATAAAGTGTCGCCGTTCAGCGATCGAAAACAAAGCGTTTCCCTCGCACGCCCAACGAGTTTAATGCAACCAACATTTTTGGGGCGTCATAGTGCTCCAAGTGCGTCTTAAAGTGACTAGTTTTCCGTAGTGAGCCTCTAATTGGAGGCAAAGTTCTTTGAAGATTCAGTCATCCATATTTGTTTCTGAGTGTTATTTCGTCAGGAACAACCATCCTTTAATATAGAACTACCGTAGTATTTACATAACGTATCAAAGCCACTCGATCTTTAAGCGGGCACTATCAGAAAAGAGCATGTTTCCGCCATCTTGGCAGTGGCAATAGGTGGCTTCCCTTCTGCTGGCAAGGCATCGCAGGAGCTTCCACTCCAGCAACTTTTCTTTAATTCTCCTTGTACACACCGCGTGCGCTTCTCCTCTTCACGAACATTCGCTAGCTGTATAATGTAGCGCGCATGCGGCGTCACGCTTCGAGAACATCGGCAGCTGACGCGCGCGCATGCGCCCTCGCGCTTCGAGAACATCGGCAGCTGACGCGCGCGCATGCGCCGTTGCGCTTCTCCCCCTTCTCGAACATTCGACAGCTGACAGTGCATGCGCCGTCGCGCTGTATATATACTCAAGGTCGGCGCTCGCTCGCTCAGTTGCCGCTCGTCGGTTGGTTTGTACGGCGCGTCGACGTCCAAGGTCGCGGTGAAATGAATTCCAACGAATCCACAAACACAACGATCGACGTCCCTTCGACCAGCGCCGCCCTTTCGCATACGTGTGTACGTGTTCACTCCTTTAACACCCCCTCCTACAACCACGTTAACCAATTTAGCCATCGACCCAAGTAAGTCGCAATTTAACACCCCATTTCACAACCACGTTCACCAATTTAGCCATCGACCCAAGTAAGTCGCACTTTAACACCCCGTTAACCAATTATATGCTCCGCATCCTCCTCAGTGTTCCCCCGAGGGAAGCTGTGGGCAATTGTTTTCTTTCTCACTGATTGCTCTCTGGGAAGAAATATCTTGCACTTACATCATCTTTCATTTAAGAATTACACGCGACTGCTTGTGCAATAACGTTGCGCAACATAAAAATTTGCAAAGAAAACTACCAGCAACCATGCAGGCGGCTTCACCCAACCAACGGCATCGTTACATGAACCGCGCTCAGCGGAATTCTCAGCAGTTCCAGTTTCGGTTGGTGAAGGGTTTCATCTTTAAGATTTTTTTCACTTTTTGCATCGCTTTCTGTTTTCTTCTGTGCGACCTCACTAATGACCTCTAATGAGTTTAGTCGGAGGCCATCGCATAACTTCCGTAACATGGGGCAATTCGGCACCAATTTATTGCTTCAGCGCCAGAAATATGGTAAATTTTAGGTTTTCCACACGGCACATGAAGCTTACGTGAGCTTAATACCATTTAATGATACAATGAGAAGGAATACACAAAAGTACCAAGATCATTCGAAGTATAATAAATGAGTGGTGATGCACCACAGTTCAATCCTTTCTACGCTGTGGAAATGGCGGTCCAGCGACAAAGGAATGAGAAGCAATCATGTCGTCCTGCTTCCATGAGGTTCACCTACAAATCACGATTACGTACTTTAACAAAAAAATCTCTGTGGGACTGCTCGGCTGATATCGACTTGGAATTAACATTGCTTTCAACAGCATACATGGCGAAATCAGCAGCATACAATGTTTAGTTGACCTTATTGCCAAAGCACACGTAGCATTAGCTTGAATAACAAGAAAAAAAGGGGCTGTATATTGAAAGGTGAACTTCTGGATGAAGGAAGAAAAAGATGAAACCTAAAGACTTCTAAATACAGCTGCAAGTAGCAGGACCGTACTACATTGCAGTGAATTATACGTAACGTGCTTGTACAATAAACAATCACCCACTAAAAATTGGAAAGAATTACTCACCCTCTCATATGTCTTCAGTGTTTTCTGTTCAAGCAAAATTTCGGTAGAAGTACACCAGCGGTCATATTGCCAGTCTGATAAGCCCAGCTGCACTGGTGCTTTGAAATTACGCCCCAGTGGTTACAACGTGGCATCTACCTTATTTCCTTTCGCTTAGTTCTTTTGCTGCAACAAATAGCACCCAAGAGATAACACACTGGTCCATTCTCATTGTGCCAACGATGTAATGGCACACACTGCGTGCTAAGACGGCTATCAACATGGCTATCGCCGTAGCCAGGCTAAAAGCTTAGATGGCAACACAACCGATTTGTTGGCTTTGTCCACTTGGAACGTACGTAAAACTGGCGAATACATTCATAATATTAGTTCACGTAATCAGGCTATTCATTTCTTCGGCTATGAGCACGACAGACACATCAGAAACAGCAGAAACTAAGCGCCGACGTATATTAAACATCAGAAACACCAGCGCCGAAACTTTTTAAAAGATCATAGTTGCAAATTTTATTATAGTTTGGTATTGTTGGGCAGACAATATGTTTTCTAGAAGGAACAGCTGAATACGTAATTGAACTCGCCGTTTTTATTACTCGGGCACAATTGAGCACCAGGTGCTTTGAATAATCATACGGTCAAGCAGCCGAAAATATGTGATTCTTGCGAATCACTCTTTCACAGTTTGCTTGTATCTGAACAGCTTTGACAAAATTTCTCGGAAAGGAAATGCTTTCGAGTCATCACAAATCCTTGTGAGCCTGAAAATATTCGCATTTGTCATGAGAAATAAAGAGTACTGATTCTTTACCAACCGGCAATTAATCAACGAGAAACATGTGTATATGTACGGTGCACCAAATCAACAGCAACCTTTCTTCTCCTAGTAGTCCTTTGTTGCACCGTAAGCACTCGTATTACGTATATTACATGCCCAGTTTTTTTGCTATTTGCTTCATTTCTCGCTTTGTTTGTAAACTGGGCGTTGTAGCGTTATTCTGAAATGCCATCGCTCGTCGAATTGCAAATCTGTATAAAGCTCAAAGGAATCCCAGAAACGAACAATGTCGAGTTTGCATTTCCTCCTCACTGTACTCACATCTATTACGCATTCTTTTTTCTATAACCATCTGCGCTCATCCACCACAGTTAGAAAAAGTGACGTACGCGATTAAGGGAAAAGGTGCGCTGAGAGTAAGTGCGCCTTTTCAATGCAGTGAAAATCGCCTTACTGGTGGATCGATTCCGTCTTTCCATGCGTTGCACCACGATGTTCACTCATCCCCAGCCAAACATGTCTGTTCCTCTTTTATCTTCTTCGCATTTCTTTACGAACTATTGACGTGTTCCCGAGAGGGTAACGCTGTGTTTAGATGCGGTATCAAAGACGCAATGATCTCCAGCAACAAAAAAAGGCTATCTGAAAGAATGAGGTGCTTGTGGCGTGGCTGCAGCTGTTCAGGCGCACACTAATACAACAGCTTGTAGTAGATTTCTGTTTTTCTTTTTTCAATTTTTATGGGGCCTCCTGAAGTCAAGAACTTCCAGCAAAGCAAAAAAAAAACGTTCATACTTTGCCGCTTCGTATGTGCGCATGGTATGTGCGTTTTCGCACCGAGCAGTAAAACAGCAGCAAAAACAATAACAAAAAAAACCGTGTATTACAAACTACCGGTAACTAAGGCCTTCGAAATAGAATCATGCTGCTAAAAAGCAGGATATACTAAATTGATAGTGACTGAACTGCTTGAATTCTTCACTCTAGCCCCTTCCTTGTTTCGGCGATAGTTGTGAGCTTTCAGCACATTTGTGAAACTTCATTGAGGTTTTTTATTCTTCTCGATAGCTTAAAGAAACATCCAGAAAGAGCAAATATCAGTTGTTTGGAAAGAGAGACGGAAACAGAGAGGCAACAAATGTTGGTGTCAATTTCGCACGACGTGCTTTGCTGTGTTTATATGCTTTCGGCAGATGAACGTTACTGTTCAGCAATTTCCTTCTAGATCACAGCCTGTGAGAATGCACAAATTCGGGAATATATTTAACTCATGGTATTGAAGTACACATAGGCACAAAACCAACAAAGATTCGAGAGCAATCTCGTATAGTAGGAACAATTACAAAGCAAAATCACTAGAACGACAAACGTCGACGAATTTAAGTGAAAACAAACGTACGCGAAGATGGATTTAGGTAGCCTAAAAAGAAAAATATGCGGAAGTCCTAATATCTTCGGCTGCGCCACCACTTCAAGAACAAGCAGCAAATAATGAAGACACAAACGAAATTCAATTTTCTTGTTTCTAATGAAGGGAAAGATTAAAGACCTGGCAGCCGTTCATGACATTCAGTAAGTGTGAGCGTTAGTTTGTTTTTAACACAATGTCTCTGAGATCAAGATATGTGCTGCTGGCGAGATGCAGTGTTTCGTGTACTATAATTGTGTGCATGGGATGATTTTGTGCTCTTGGATTGTGTGCTTCGGATGATTATACGCAACTTTTATATATGTTCAATGTACAGTCATATATTTAGTGTAGCTTACAACTTTCACCTTACTGTAGCAGAACCCTTCCACATAGATTTTTAAATGCATGATTCGGAGGGGGGGGGGACCAAGGAAATTGCTGAAGCTTGCTTCGAGAAAGTAGAAAACTGAGGATTTTGTAGAATTTTAGGATTCTATATTGTTTCACTTCTACTTGTAAATGTTTGTTTCTGTATTGTGCATAAATTAAGTAGAATAGTCATTCTTCCTCCAAGTGGGGCAATGTAAGCTTATTGGTGCATATTTGAATAGGTGGTATTTTAGCGCTGGCGAAGACGAGGCCAACAAGGAAGAGACACTGGGTACTATGGTAAAATATGTAAGATTTTCCGTCTTGAGGCTTTGACGAAAGTTATTGTGAGACGAAACAGCAATTCACTCACGTAATTTTTGTTTTCACATCGCACAATGAAGGTATTATTTTCAGGGTCAGTTCAGAGTGAAGCACGTGGCAAACCCAAGTTTAAATGCATGCTGAGGCGAGTGAAAGTCGACAAATATTTTCACCAAGGTAATTCTATTGAAGCGCAAGATTTCGTAAACGCAAACTAACGTCATCTCAATAATTCTTCTGTATATGTGACAGAGTGAAATTATTCTTGTTAAGACTGATTTGTTAATATGCTTTCAGTAATACACTGATTAGTATCGACGTGTTTGAGTGTCTTGTGAATCTGGCGTCTCCGCCGGTGTCTTTTTATTTTTTAATTTTTTATTTCCAAATACTGCAGGCCAACTTGGCCATAGCAGGAGGGGCAGTACACATATAAGAACACAATATAAGGATGGCTTAATACTTAGGATGGTACAATTTGGAACTAATTTTAAGAAGTAACAATTGAAGCATAAAATTAAAAACGCTCATACATAGAGAATATAAAACAGCATCAGCACTGAGAAAAGAAATAATCTAACAAATTACATGTCCTTCCAGAGCTTTGAGGAAGTTAGGCGACGTAAATTCTGAATTTGAAAGTCTGTTTCAATCCTCTATTGTTTTGGAAAAGAAGCTATTTTGGTGTGACAGCATTAGCAAAAATTGGTTTCAGTGCATGAGGTCTAGTGTTTCTTGTTCTTCTTGTGTCAAAAGGAAGAGATAGCCATCAAACTTTTGCTACATTATAAATGGCACTGCTCTGAGCACAGTACACAAACCCAAATACCTAGGCTTAACAATTACGTCAAACTTAAGGAGGGACGAGCACATTAGAAGCATTACTACATCTGCCGTGCAAAAATTATTTATTCTTCGCAGATCACTTCAAATGGTAACATTGCCAACAAAGATACTAGCCTACAAAACATTCGTCAGACCTATCCTCGATGGTGTCTACGATGGTGTCTACAGGGACTACGTCGTGAACTACGACGTAGTCCCTGATATGGCCTTCTTGCCACGGTGTCGCAGGCACTACTCGGAGATTGTGCACGTAGTGCGACTGAAGCCGCGCTTCACGCGGAAGTGCGACTGCGCATGTGCCTAAGACGTGATTGCATCGTCTACACACACACACACACACACACACACACACACACACACGCGCGCGCGCGCGTACATACATACATACATACATACATACATACATACATACATACATACATACATACATACATACATACATAGATGCATACATACATACATACATACATACATACATACACACATACATACATACATACATACATACATACATACATACATACATACATACATACATACATACATACATACATACATACATACATACATACATACATTAAAAGAATATTGGCTGGTTCACTCCATCATTAGGCGCTCTCGTAAGACCACAATTGCCATAGAAGACCCTTTGTGACATACATTCATTGCCATAAAATAGAGGCCAACAGCACTGCGTACACCCATTTCATAAATATGATTTTGATTTCGAAATAAGCAGCCATGCATGAAGGCTATTATGTGTTCCTGTTAGATCAACACATGAAAGGAAGTCTTGCTCCCTTATCGCAAATAAATAAACGCTGTCTGACTCACACACACAAAAAAAAGCAAATATATGACAACCACCTACAATTATATTGAAGATTTATGCTCAGCCGTAAGTACTCAGTCGACCATGCCCTTATAGATGTTCCCTCAGGATGTCATTTAGAGATTATACAGGGTCTAGTGCCTGCGGAACTTAGTGGCCCGATAATTTATGCAGTCAGCGCAGTGTTCCTCTATTTAACTGAAGAGCTAAACAAAACTACGGCAGCCCATCTCGGACAAAAAATAATACCGCAGTGCGGAAACAAACCTATGGTAGTGAACAAAGGAAGAATAAAGTGAATTGCAGATCAAAGATAATGACGGGAGAAAGATAAGAAATATAAAGAATGCTGTGTCGAAGTGATACACGCATTCTCGCCAGCAGTACGCACACCCTCTCTCCTCACAAGAAATAAGGACAGAGACCCACGATAATGCTCTGCAAATGACGCTACTAAACCTTCAACACCGTTAACAATGATTACGGAATTTCTTTTTTTTTTGAAAAAAGCTTTTCATGAAAAAAGCGAAATTGCAATAATGCCGGACTTTATTCTGCTCTTAAATCTGCATATCCAAGCCGCAATCTTCCGGTATTTATCTTACTGCAGGAGAGGCGGGATGTAAAGCATTGAATAGTGCGAACGACACCAGTTCACAAATAAAAAGATTAGGCGCAAAATATAAATCGTAATTTTTCTTCCAGCGAATATTGAGCCACAATTAGTATCTGCTATAGCCGAAGAAAAAACCCTCATCCTCAGGATCCCACACCAACAGCATGACCGGCAAGTGTAGCCTAAGTTATCAAAAAACACGGAGCTCAGTCAGACTCACTAATAAAATAGAATTTGCTTCAGCATTTTTGTTGTCAACCATGCAGACAACATAAATGCAAAACGATCAGAAAAAACTAAACATGCATTTATAAGTGTTCATGCTGAACTCAGTCTATTAAAAAAGAATCAAAGGAAGTACTTCTGTTTTCATGTAGCAGACGACGCTAGTGTTGCTCAAGCGTGCTTACTTGAAACACGCGTGTAGTCATCCGATACAAATAATTTTGTTTAAATGAAAGGTAACAGCTAATATCACTGTAACTTATGACTTCCGTTGTCCACATCAGTATCACGACTTTACGTCTTATGTGCACTGCAGCACCAAAGCCTATTCGAATAATTTTTAATTCGCTCTGCCCTGTTAGCGCCTCGTAATTTCTTGATTATGCACTTGCTTTTTACCCATCGCTGCCCACGGCTAGGTTTTTCATATTTTGGTAGGCATTTCTTATCTTGGTATGCATTTCATATTTTGGAATGCATTTCATATCTCAGTATGCATTTCGGCGCTCCAATAACCATAGTCTGTACTTGGCATTAGATGACCTAGTTCGGTCTTGTAATGCTATACAAATCCCATTAGAAGCTTTAGTGACGAACACAAAACATTTGTTACCATGTGCGTGCCCTACCTTTTGTTGTCATTACAAGGATTTTATGCGGGCCAGCGACTTATCTACCAACTTGTACCAAGCAAAGTACAAACACGGCTCAAGCGAAGAACAGTAGTAATTTTTTACAAATACTAGCAGTGAATACAAATAACACTGATTTGTTCTACATTGGACTATTATATTACATATCGTAGGAACTGCATTTCGATAGTACTGCCATTTTATCGCCCCGTATTCAACTTTTTGTGCAGGGATTAAACTGACTGAATCCTGGATTAAAGCCGTTGGCAATTGCATTAAACAAGGTGGCACTTGGATTAAACTCAATGGCACGTGGCCTAACTGAGTTGGCGCTTGGAATAAATGTTTGGCACATGAATTAATTAGCTTGGCGCTCAGATTATTTCAATGGCGTGTGCATTATTTAAGCTGGCACTTGAAATAAAGTGAGTGGGAAAACCCGTAGTCTCTTGCATGTACTCGACGCAGCGTGGTTTTGTATAATAATACACAATACTATGTAGCATGCAAAAAGCAAGCAGAAATGAATGAATTGCGCCGAAGGAGTGAGGTGAAAGTGGAGCTGTAGTGATTGTATAGGAAGTGAGTGGATGATACTTTTGTACTTAAGTTTTGTGGTGCTTGACACAAAATCGTTAAGAAGCATAGTATTCGTATATACGCTTTCATAGGACCAAGAAAGATGCGCGATATTCTAGTGCCTTCGTGAATGGGGACAATTCTCAAGATACATTCTTGTTGGAAGAACTGTTCATCGCAGTTATTCAACAGTGGCGTCTGAGAAAGTTTGTATTGTTTGGACGATTTTGCAATAAAGAAATACCTAACATGCTTCTTCACGGTTGTGTTCACACATAAAGGTGCCAACTTTCTGTGCTTTTCTTTGAATATACCACAAAGGCCTTAGTGGCGTTAATGTTGTACAAGAGCATAGATGACATAAAAAGGCTAAATAACAACGTTTTTTTAACGAAAATCTCAACCACACAGTCCGTTTTGTTGATTATGTGGCTGCCGATAGAACATGCTCTTTTAAAGCTGTAAACATTTGATAGTTTGGTGAAGGCTACTTGCTTCGTTACTGAAATAATAAACCCTCATAAAGATGTTCTCAAGATATCATAAATGTTTAAATTTTGAAAACAAAGAGCCATACAAAATTCAAAGGGGGACGTAAATAATGATGCCGGTGTTGAGTATTCCTTTAATCGTTGACACAGCCACGTGTAACCCATTTTCACAAAACGCACTACCTGTCGCATGAACGAGATGGGCAGCTATACTGATAAATATTGGTAGTCTTAATGAAAATGCAATTTATTAGGCTAGTGATCAGTGCACCAACAGAAAAAAAAAACTGCACAATCTTGCAGGAGCTCTGAGCATTTCCAAGCATATTTTATTCCCCTCTCTCTCTCTCCGTACAATATACAGCAAGCAAGGTTTCAAACCATCTCAAGTCGAACACAAAATTCCACGCAAGGAACAATAGCAATTTTTTGTGTATCCCGCATGAACTTCGTTGCGCCGGTCATTGTTCAAAATGAACACAAGCTAAATAGTCCGCTTCATGCGCTGAGATGTAAAGGGCTCAGGCACCCCTTCAACTGCGTCCTAATCTCGCGTTACAGAACACCTCGGCGAAAGCGATGAGGCAGGCCAGACCAAGACCAGCAAGGAGAACGACGAACACGCCACCGACTGTTCGCAGGCCCAGCTCGCTAGCTGCATCAGTCCTAGATTCACCGGACTCTGTAGTAGGGCAATGTTTGAGCGGATCCCGTACATTCCACCAACGGTCCTTTAATTTTTGCAGGGTGCCGCGCTCCTGCAGCCGTAGTAATGTTGACGACAGGATGTTGCGGTACGGAGATCCTGCACGAATAAACCATTATGTGACATGGTTTGTTGAAAATAAAATTTTATTCCGGGACGCATGAAGACTGCTGTGACGTAATTTCGTCCAGAAAATGGCGTAGAAAAGTGAACGCAATTAAACGGCAGTGCTATTCATGGTCGCATCGACGGGTCTGATGTTCACAGAATCGAATTCAGTCTTTTTTTTTAATTTTTGCTGCAGAACATTTCTAAATAGCACTTCCTATTAAAACCAATGAAACGTTTATCAATTGTCTCATGGTTTCGGCACAATCTGCAGTTTACATCCAAGAGAAAAAAAATATAGTCCTTTGCCTTGTATTCACAGCAAGTGTACCTGCGTGCATCTTAAAAGTGAAAGTCTTCATTCGCGGAGACACGTATACATTGTTTTGCGGTCGCATACACTGATGGCGTTACCACCCCTATTTTATATCATACCCTTTCATGTCGCAGTGATCTGGGTGGGCAGGATGATGTCACCATATGCAAGCAGCAAAATTAAGCAATGCATCGTGACCGGGACCTCCATTAGCTCCTGCAGAGCATTGTTCTTGTGCTTGCATTTCATTCCATGCCTTTACAATGATAGAAGCACAATTTCGTCACCGTCGTGGCCCACCACGAGTAGGTAACGTTAGCCCAAGCTTCTACTTGCCTCATACGAATGATAGCCTCTATCCATACGAATGATAGCTGTACGATGCACCCCTGACTTACCTGGCTAAAACATGATTAAGTGAAGCTTTGGGCTAAATGGTTTAGCAGTACGAAGTACGAACAGCATGAATTCAGCACGGGTACGCAAGAAAGAACACTGACAAGCGCTGTACAGTCTTTTATTGAAGAGTCTCTTCTTGTGTCTCCATGTTGAATTCGCATTTTTCCTAACTCATAGCGACACCAACGCCGCTATTATAAGGCTGCGCATCGCACTTAACATTCAACCTGAGAAAGATCGCTGCCAGACTAGAAGGTGCAATCAACGCGCCTTGCATGTCACTCCAAAATGTCATGGGATGGCGTCCTTAGCCCAAGATGTGAGTCCAGTCAGAAACGCTCTTCTGGCTTTCGCACGACTTTCTCTGCTTGCGCTCTCAGCAGTAACTACTACAGTAACCACAAAGCTTTGTTTATTCTTTGATCATTCTATTTATATGTCGGCATGGAGATGTGAAACCAGGCGCTAACGTGTGTGTATCTACATTAAAGAGTGCTGTAAGTAACAAACAACAACAGACATTGCGCAAGCTCTCCTATATCAATGTACGGTAAGCATTTACCTACTTCGGGAATGACAGGTTTTGCTTTCGTGTTATGCCACTTTCTGTGACGTCGGAATTACCCATTCATTTTTTGCTTCACGGACATGAACACAGCTTCATTTTGACACAAGCTTTGCCGGCTACATGTAACTTGGCGTATATGGGACAATATTGCATTCCTCACTATATTTTAAAGTACTAACAGACCTGCTTATAACAATACAACACGATCTTAAATAGGAATCACCGTCAAAGATAAACGCAGCTTTATATTTATTCAATTACGCGCTCAATGGCATATAAGAGGTTCTAGAGAAAAGCGGGGACAATGTCAAAAAACTATAGGCAGAGCATATTTACCTGCATACATAACTTTGATGAAATGATAATACAATAACTTGAATTGACTCAATACTCTTAAAATACATCACCTGTGAGATTTTTGGCCCCTTTAGAGACTAACTTTTATTAGGTTGCGTGAAAGAAACGTGTCTTTGAAATTCTTTAAATATTGTCAGAAGAGGAAGTATCATGAAACATAGATCTTAGTGTTTACGTATCAACGTCATGCGATTATGAAATTGCAGTATCGTAGATGAAAAACTATCCACAAAAAGACACGCTGACATCGCCTCCATTACCTGGTTATTACATGGAGCTCTTAATGACATGATTGTTTATGAGCAATGTGTCGTTTAGTAAAGTGGGGTTAGCGCACAATTGTGGACGATTCAGCGAGCCAATGCAAGAAATATGATAGGTGTAACACTTATAGACAAGAAGAGAGCAGAGTGGAGCGAGGAAATAAATGTTCATTATTAAGATCAGAATCAATAACACGACAAAATGAGCATGAGAGGAGCATGCAGCGTGAGGTCAGGCACTCGAAAATTAGTTGGACAAATGACATTACCAGTAGTCTACAGGAATAACGTGGCCTCAGCAAACACGGCGTCGGATCAATTGGTCAAAACGAGAGTACAGAAGACGCACTTGTCCTCCTGGGGTTAGTGAAGTCAGCCTCGTGATAGCGAAGATGACAATAATTATGACGAATATGAAAGTGAGAGACGTTGTACAATTTAATGCTCACCATGTGGTGTTGCGATGCCGTAACCCTTAGAGTCTAGAAGACCCCCGATCTGCTTGAGCTGGCACCGTCTTCGTACCACGTACTCAATGCTCGTAGAATCCATGAGGAAGGCGTAGCCACCGCGTTCCACACGCTCAATGCCCTCGGCAATGGAAGACACTAGCTCTTCTTTCATAGCGTGCCACATCATCTCGTACGTCTCGTGCCTCCACTCCTGCGAATCAGTGATTCCGATATACTAAGCGAAAATTGTTTATTTAAGTTATGCATGAGCAGAGTGCGATTGCTTTCAGACTTTTTCAAATAAAGTGGGAAAGTCTCAAAGCGCCCCACAAGAGAAGTTTTGCTTTGAAGGGGGAGCTTGTTTCGTTGTGCTTGTTTTTGTGAATGCCGATATGTTTACTAATCTCAATATTGTGGCAAGTAGAGAATACACAAACAAGGAAGTGACACTCACGACAATGATTAGCAGTGAAAGAAAACACAAGAAGAGTGTGTCTTTTTGTGGCGCTAGCTCTTAGGGACATCAGGTTTTTCGAAGAGCACAACGGAATTGGTCCCCAGCCAAGTCGAAGTTGTTCATCCGGCTCGAATGTCGCGCTCGAATTCCATTAAGCAAAACAATTATAAAATGAGCCAATGGTTGAAGCTAAGGACTGTACAAAATACGGATGATATCGGAGAATAGGATTCGATTGAGTAAGAGCCCGCTAGCTGCAAGAATATTTATTGAAAATTGATTTATTTTGTTACTTGAAAGTGCAAGACTTTTCTTGTAGTGTAGCCTTACCTCAACGACACGCTTTTCTCCATGTGGCCTCTGAGATACCCGTCTACAGCGCTACAAGACGCTGGCAGAGTTGATATCGAAGGCAACGCAGAAAGAAGTGCAGCTGGTTGCCCGCTTATATGGGTACCATCAGGGGAGGCCCCACAAACCCGAATGAGCTAGCTTACTCGAAGGCGCGAGGTCTCGCTTTCCGCGACCTCGGAGAACTCCCCTGCCGGGCCGCAGTTGTGGAGACGAGATCAACCGTCCACTTATAATAAATTATCTAGCACTTTCATCTCGGCAGGGGAGACTTCCCTCTTCTTAACAATAGGGTAAATCGAGCACAGCCATTGACTCTCGGGCTACTGCAGATGGTTTTGTATCTCAGCTCGGCTTTATTGCACAAAATTTATCCCGACATTTATCCCAATAGCTCAGACAGGTACTGCGATTAATTCACTGGCCTAGACCACATGCTCTGGCATCGCTTGTCGTTGTGGGGCACGAACTAATCGAATGAAGAAAAGTGGTTGTCCACTAAAAGGAGCTCCAATGTCGGTGATTACTGTGGGCTGTACAGAGGGCCCACGATGTGGCGGTCAGGCTTGCTTGACTGTCCCAACATGGAAGCGGCCCAGCAGCACGTTGGGTCGTGCACCTCAAGACTTCAAATAAACTTTCGCATTCATGCATCCATTCATCAGCTAGCAGAAAGTCCTCAAACAATTAGACGGGCTGAGGATGATGGTGATGGTCTCATATCTATCACGTTCACCCACAAAGATAATTTAGCCTATAACTGGGTGGTAAAATGTTGAAAGTAATGGAATTGGAAACTTAAATCAATCTGAAAAGTTTGTTTAGAGATAAAACTTCGAATAAATAAAAATGCTTACTGAACAAGCAGGCAGATCATCTCTGTTTTCTGATAGAAATAACAACGTTGATTGAAAGAGCCGAGCGTTGATTTATGGGTGTCACGAAGATGACACATACTAACTAGAGAACAGTTTTCTTTTATTACTTGAAGGGGTGGCGTCACCAAATATCGAGGCTATTCCAAGCAAATTGTGGGTTTTTCTGTGTGCAAAGACTCTACACACAAAGAGTGGGACACAAAAAACACGTACAATATATTTCAATTCACTTCTAAAAGTGTAGCTGAATGCTCACTCCCACGATCTAGGCAAAACGCTCGCGCAGCAACACTGACAATTCATATGGCTGTGTTCTAATTATTAGACAGCACGTAGACAGTTTACGCAGACTGCTTAGAAGACAGCATGGAGCCCATACTATCCGAGAATCGGAACACGTCTAGACGGCTTTTACGCGATGATACGCCACTTCACATCTAGAAGAGAAACCCTAGATAAACAAACGTAACAGTTGTATTTTTTGGCTTATTTCGTGCGTGAATTAAAAAAAATTAAACGTTACTCACATTGAGCGTCTGGAGAAGCGTCAGCTTGTGTGCAGACGACCATTCCGGCGAGATTTCTTCTTTCTGAGCATATCTGAGTGACTCGCTGAGCCGCCATCTTGTTTAGACAGCAAATTAGCCTACATCGTATTTGCCTACGATGCGGTCTTCTCAGACCTGCCTATTTTGCTGGTTACGTGAAAATTGAAATGGGACTGCACTACCACGCGATGATATACTAATATGACGACGTGTATGAGCCGGTCTGAGAAGAGGGAATTGAAGTGTGGACTTAGGAAGATCTCTCTCTTTCTCGGCAACTTTGTCCCATGCGGCCTCTCCATCCAGCCTTCTATTGAACAAACCACCGTACCTCTACTTCAAACGTAACACTAACAATTAACCCACAAAGCAAGCACTATTTTTCAGGTCCTTTCGGTTTGTGTAAAGTTGATCATTCCAGGTGTTTTTTGCAGTGGTGAGTTTCAAGCACCTGATACGTACTTATGTCTCGTTGTTAACGTTCAGCAACACATGTTTCTAAGCCTTCGTTTAAAACCAGTGTCTGGGCAGAATTTGGCTTTATCAAAATGGTTACCTCACAAATATATCAGCATAAAAACTTCTCTACTTTGGTAATTTCTCTAGGACTACGTTACCAGGTGATTTTGTCTGCCTATTCCCGAACGTACGTAGTGCTCACGTTTTTCTGTTTTTTGAACACATCATTCGTTTTATAGGACGTACTTGGTGCCATGAAAGGCCATCACCGAAACAGATATCCACTTTGATATAAAATGTGGCTCAGCTTCAAAGGGTTTGATCGCAGTTGTGGTGGCTTCATTTTCGATGGACTCAAAAACGCTTGCGGCTCGTGTGCCTAATGTTGGGTGCACGTTAAAGAATTTCATGTGGTCAAAATTTTCATAGCCTTATACCGCGGCGCCACTGATAATCGTATTGTGGTTTCGGGACGTAACCCCAATAAAATACTGAATTCAGTTTACGAAGAATCATAACTTCACTAACAGCACGACCATTGGATGATTATTGCTATTAAGATAACGATGCTGTTCAATAGAAAATATATTATTTTAACAAGACCACTCGCTTTATTTTTGGTGCATAGTGCCTTTATAAGCAATACTGGACGCATTTATCAGCAGCCATTTATAATACTTGTCGCTTATAGACAGTGCCATACCTTGAACAAGGCGTGAGTCGATCCTGAGTGAACGCATCCGTAGCGCACGGCTGACTGCTTCGCCAAGTCTTCGACACTCTCGATGGGTGACAGGAGCCTCTCTTTAGTTAGGAAAGCTGCCAGGTTAGCCGTGTAAGAGGAAACCAGCACGAAGGAGAATATCCACCAAGTTGCAGCAATGATGCGTGCTGAAGCTGCCCTGCACAATATGCTGTGTTATGTGAAATTCTCTTTAACAATGGACGGTGCCCAAGCAAGCCACAGAGTGGAAATTTGTTGACACAGTGCCGTTTTATAGAAAGTGTGCTACCCTATATGTTTTTTATATGGTATATAGATGCATGATATCCGATTTGTGACCGAAACAAGTAATAACAAAGGAAGGTATGCAAAATGAGCCAAACGTAAGTAATGCGAATACTGCCAACTATACTTAAAGTTGCGTTAAAGAAGCATGTAAAGAATAGGCAACCAACAGTCGGGATATGCACGAAAAATCGTTACTCTTTAAATAACGGAAACACCAAATAAGTACTTTTCTGAAATTTTTGTAAAAAAATTCACCAGGCCACAACAAACTACTGCGAAACATCATAATTGTAAAAGTATGTTCCTCTGTTTCTCTTTGAATATTTATGTTGGGGTAACGCCACCGTTAAGTACTTTATTGTTGTCTATCATGGGGCAGCGTCACCTCGTTAAAAGTACTTCGGACGCGTGACATTGATTATTTCAACTGAGATGGCCAAAGTCTAAGGTTTGTCACAAAAATTACCAGTTCTTACAAGCGGGACTGGAGGACGTCTTTCCGAGCGAGAACAATTCACTAAGGCTATTAGCCACATATCTCCTCAATCTGTCAGCCGAGTTTCGATCTCCGCGCAACGTAACATTACTTTTCGTAGGCTTAAGGTGAACCACACAACTTCGTGATTAATCATTCTGGAAAGCTATACGCACTTTAAAAATATTGGTGTTATTATATTATTCAGCGTAGTCATATCTCGAGCAACAGAATGAAGCAATCCCTTAAGCGCTAACTTTTGTCTTTTGAACAATCTCCTTTATCAGCATAAGGTCGGAAACCCGACATTTGCTTAGTTGAAGTTTTAACTTTATTATGCAAAAACAGAAAAGGTAGCTAACGAGAATTGCAATATATAATTTAAAATATATCTATGCAATGAAGCAGTTGATGAAAGAAAGACACTTTTCAACTTACCTAGGAAATATACCACATCCCTGCCTCATGATGGCGCTAACTATAAACCAAAAACTGTTAGGGAGAGTGAAGTCACTTTGCACCGTTTGCAGAGTACTATTTTTCTGGCTGTCAGAATATAACGGCTCTCGTTGTAGGTCGGAGGAACCGACTGCTTCCTGACCCTTGATGATGTCGAGCCTGGCACGGCCACTGTTCGTTTCAGGGTACCAATCTACATTACTGCGCGATAAACTGTTTCCACAGCAGCAGCATCCAAAACGTCGTGATACGGCACTATTTCCGCGACACACTGCGCTCTCAGCCCGAGCCACGCAGCACAGAATTACACTCACTGCGACGCCCGCTCCAGCGACACAAAGCCACACATCCCCCGACAGCGGAGACAGGAAGAATAGGAGGAAAGGCTTCTGGTCGGTCTTCTTGTAGAGTATGCTGACCCCAAACGTCATAAAAGGCATAGTGAAGTCGACAGATTGCTCGCGCTCTGAGGTGATGGTCAGGTCACCGATCGCCAGGTCTGTCTCCTGCAGCGAAGACGTAGGAATCGTCGAGCAGTTGAGCTGGTTAAAATAAAGAGTATTTGCTAGAGATGAGGTGGGTTATAGGTACGCTTGTATACTGAAAAACGTATGGCGCTACAATTGACTTCAAGAAATTATCAGATAATTTTGGTGGTTCACACATTCAAATAAAAGCTGTAAAGAGAATGGTGCGGAATATTTGCAAAGGAAGAGTAGCCAGTCATTACCCTTAGATAATTCTGGTTGAAATGTCTCAATGTCTTCACTAAGCTTAGCTAAACAGTCTAAATCAAGCCATCTGAGGCTTACAAACCTCACTTTTAATCAACGAGATGGTGTCATTTCACTTATTACCCACTTGTCCTCGGTAATATAATCCCTAATCATACGGTCAAATAGAACAAAGCTTTAGAACACGGCATTCTGTTCACAGCGAAATGAACATGACAGCACGCGTTTAATTTATTCCTACAAAATGAAAGTGGTTAGCACTTCGGTGTCTATAGTTCAAAATTGATAACTTGATTCCTAGTAGTAATATCAACTGTTAAGCACTGCGGCTGCTTGACCCTTAGCCCGAGTTAGACAACTGGGTACGGTCTTTTCCATTATGCTGGCGTGTAAATGCAGTGAACAAAGAGCGAGGGCGAACACGTCTGATGCATGCCACATCAGCCATACTGAGCTTTTACGCATATGACACAAGTGGGTGAAAGCTGTCTATGTATGTGAACCAAATCTACGGTATGGCAATGTTTTTTCACAGAGACACGCGTTAGTCTAAGCTGGTTGCTATTGTTTTATAAGTTATTGTTGGTATTAAGCGGCAGAAGGTAGACAATAGTTCCATGTTTAAAATACCATTTAGTCTGAAGACACGAAAGCTTTTAAAGCAGAAGGTAGTTCGTAACGGTTGTATCTTATGAACCGGAACGCCACCAAACTTTTTGAAGTACTGCGTGGACTGCTTATGCGGCATGCGGAGTGTTATATTCACAATCTGCACAAGCAAGTAGGACAGTTGTCCTAAAGATCTGGCTACTGTTACACTCATTTGTAGGAGTACGCAGTGAATTTTCTCAATCAAAGCTTACCATGTCCACAAGCTCGCGCATTATGCCGTTCCACCTGCCCTGTGAGTCACGAGATCCGTAGGCGCCATCTCTCACGAGCTTCAGCCGGTAGCGAAAGCCCAGCGTTGCGGATATTTCACGGAGCAAATCCACGCAGTAACCCTCGAAGCGGTCGTTTCCCTCGAGCTTTCGCGCGGATTTCTTGAGCATGACGTATGGTGCATTCTGCAGTGAGCATCATGTAAGACATACGCCAGAGCTTCATTCTAAAGTTTGGACGATGTCGCTAGTATGTATTCTGCTTCAGGAAACTTTAAGATTGTATCTATGAATTTTTACGTTACCGTGCTACCGGAAGACAGGAATGCATGTTTCTGCAAAGTTTCAGCTCCCCCTGCGTAAACTTTTATGTGCGTACGTAAACATATACCTTTTAGCTTGTGCAAACCGCTAAATGGTGATGAAAATTGCATTGAAACTATACTTGATTTTGTTTAAATTGAATCATAACTAAGGCAAAATAGTAATAGATGTTCTTATTGTTTTAGCGTATACTATTATATAAACACATTGGATTACCGGACGATGGTGTTGGCACCTCGTGATGACATGGACACGTTTGTTAGCGTTCAGTATTTATTTATTTATTGTATACCTGCATCGCCCCACCGGGCATTACAGCAGGGGGCTTACATTAAAAATATACAAAGTAAACGCACTCAAAAAGCATGGTAAAATACATCGTTGTCGAAACTGTCAGGAAGGAAAAATTAGTGGAAAAGGAACTCTTTCGCCATTGTCCCGCTACAAAGCATTTAATCAAGAAGTGAAATGCATGACATTTTGACAACAAGAAGTTTGTGCTCTCCTGGTTTTGCTTGACCGCCTCAGATTGCGCCACCTATCCTTCTTTAGGTCTCTTACGTTTACGTTTGCGGCATTCCAGCTCCTCCAGCTTCAGTAAGCTGGGTGAAACAAGCAGATCACCAATCGCACTCGCATTTGTGGCTTGAGTCTTCGCAACGCCAAAACCGTGCTTGGACTCGCTCGTTGGATTCCGTGCCAACTGGTTGTGACCCCGCAATCTCCAACGACGGCGCAGCTATGGCCGACCGGCTCGCTCTCCGCCACGGAGGAAAGCCCTCCGCCATATCCTGACGCTGTGAAGCTCTCGCTGACTCCTCGGACTCTTGCGACCGTGTCCATCTTTTCTATTTCTTACCTCTGCAAGTGGGTATATCTGTACCTGTCCTTATCTCTTTTACTCTCCCTTTTAATCTTCCTTAGCCTTTTTAATCCCTCCTTGCCCCCATCCCTCGTGAGCCACTGCAGTGTTTCAGGTGTCGCACTGTGATGCAGTCAGTTACGGGGCTTACTTTTTTTTATTTTCTTTTTGATCTTTTAAAAATCATCTACGAACCGTGCATAGCCTCGAACGAAGGTGAATTTGCGAGAGGGGGCCGGAAACGTAAGACCCTTCGAGAGAGTAGTACACGGTTCGTAAAAGTTCCACGTTTCGTTCAAGCTCATGCATGCGCAGATTAATTCTGGTGTCTGATAACGCGGTAACCTAAAGATTATACGTACAAGCTAAAAGCCCTTCATAACTGCAATCAAACGATGCTTCCTTTGATAACACGCAGTCACCATTGCGTAAAAATAATAATAGACGTATTTAGCATGTACTGTATCCCGGTCTACGCATAGGGGCATTGGAATATCGTGTTACTGACCGATGGTGCCAAAATCTTGCAACACTTGTGAAACCATAGTCACAGACACATTTTTTTTCTCTTGAATACGGAGGTCACTCATTCTTAACTACGCTGCTGGAGCGCGTTTCTACAAGAACAATTTGGTACTTGCCTGGTTCTTGTCTTCCGCGCTATAGGTGGCACAACCTATCCGCTCTTTAAGGAGCTTATGCCACTCACGTTTACGGCTTCTATTTTCTAGGTCACACAAATTAATAATATTTGTTGGAGTTTAACGTAATAAATATGATTAACGCCGTTGTGGAGGGCTGTGGTAACTTCAACCTCTTGGGGTTCCTTAACATGCACGTAAATCACATCACATCCTTTTCAAGCATTTTCACCTCCACCGATAATGTGACCGCCGCTGCCGGGATTCGATATTGCGGCCTGCGGGTCAGCAGCCAAGTGCCTTAGCCATTGGATCATCCAAGTGAATAGGTCACTCATATTTGGTGATTTAGGTCAAACAGCGTGTTCGTAAATGGCGCTCGGACATCGGCTTCGATTGATTCGGTGGCTTGAGTCTGCGGATAGTGGATATAGAAAGTAGCCGTGAACGAAGGCGAATTCGGGATCTATGTATGGTTGTGGACTTGAAACATACCTGGAGAGTAGTTGGTGTTCATTGAAAGCAGGTATAGGTTTTATAAACGCATGCGCAAGCGCTGATTCAATGGGGTATCCAGTAAAACGTTGACGTAAAAAATTGTACCTATACGCTCAGAGCCCCTATTACTGTTTAGCATACTCCATAATTTCGTCTTCAAATAATCTAGAATGTGACCGTTAATGATCTTGAAGAGCAAAATATATAGGGCAGCAAACCAGATGTTAGATTTGCAATAATCTTACCATCTTTCTCCCTATTTATCTCTTTTTGTCTCTAGAAGCCTATTATCGCTTTTCATGTAATACATTTTGCTGGCTTTTGACAGTATCTAACATGCATGCAGATACACATTTTCTCCAATCAGCTGAAATCTCTCATTCCCTACTCTTGTTTTGGCAATATTATTTCCTCAGATTTTCATACTTGCATCTTTCAGCTAATTTACCCTTTCACATCCAACAAGACAAAAGTATATGTATATTACCGTGATCCTATGAAATGCAGCTTTACCAGTCCGGCCGCCTACTTAACACAAGACTTTGTCGGGCGCCGCAACTTCCACCATATTCTAAGATTGAACAATGGTCTCACCAATATCGTCGTTATCCTCAAAGTCTTGTTCTTCAATACGCTGAGTATTTCGTCTTCAAATAACTTTTCTGCTCGAGTAATGTTTAGCCCTGATGACGTACTCCACGTTCCAACCTGAGAATAAACATGCAAGCATGAACAGTACGAAGATTAGGCAAGAAATGCCATTGCAAAAATACAATTTTTCGCAGTATGCCTAGGGTGGCACTTTAAGTTAAATTAAGTTTGTTCGCATGATACGAAAACGTAAAAGAAGATACTTTGAGCACGCTTAGCGTTCGCCTTCTGAAGTAGGACTGGTTGGCGCATTGTGTCCTTCAGTTTGTCATGATCAAGCATGCCATAGGCAAGGAGTGTTTATGCACGTGACATTGGCCATTATAGCTATTATAGCATGCGTTACAACTACTATAGCATGCCTACTGCAAAAGAAGTTGCGAAATGCCCACTACGCCATACATATTCGATTCGAAAATTGGCGAAGTACCCGCCCGCAAGATGCCACGCTCATCTGCGAAGCACCCCACTTTGTAATGAGGGGGCAGCTGACTCTTTGCGCAATTCACACGTTTTGGCACCTGGTGCAATGGTAAGATTGTGCAACGTAATGATTCTTTCTTCTAGACGGCTTCTTGGTAGTTTATATTATTATAACGCTTTATTAAGCAGCGTAAAAGGCGGAAGTGGCTCTCTGGTAGAACACCGACTAGCCGCAAGAAGTACAAGTTCGTCTCTCACTTAGACGAAATTTTTTAAAATACTTTCATTCTCATGTATGTCGAATTTCATCTCTAGACCACTTCACTGTTTACCAAGAATGCCACTGCCAACACCGATGCCGAAACTTTAGCCAAACCAATCGTTTATGGTATCACATTATAATTATATTACTGTGAAAAAAATTCGGTGAGCTATAAAAGCATCACATGTTAACGAAGGAACACAAGTGTGCTGTGCTACAGTTGCACAGCAAGAAAATATGTTACTTAACTGAGAAAACACCATTTGTTACCTACTAAATTCAATCACTACGTTAAAATCACAGCCTTATATGTACTGCATGACAACACAATGCAATACTTACTTCAAGGCAACGCATTATTCGTTCATTCACCATTCATGCTGAAGTTATACTTCACAAGGTTCATAATGTGGAATGATAAACAAGTGGCATAAACCTAACTAAGGCGCCAGGAAAATCTGCTGACAACGGCTAAATAAAGTTCCCTCCTCAATAATAATAAGAGTTGTGACATAAGTTGTGCAGTCTTTGTTGTCACATGTTACATGTATCTCACACCCCGTCCTACGATTAACCACAGTGGCGTCTGAGTGGCATGACAATGCTTGGTAGGTGACAAGTGAACAATTGTTTACTGATGTAAGCTCCTGTGGAACCTGTTCATTGTCTCGCAATTTAAGTCCTCGAGAGACGCGTATAAAATTGTTAACCTCCAAAACATAGTTCACCCATCTAAAAGGAGGCATGACTGCATGTAATTTTAACTATCCGTGGCGTCCCTCCCTATAGAAAATCAAGCGCACATGTTGTCCAACACTATGGTGAAAAAAATACATATTTTCATGGTAATATTGTCTGTGAACATGTAAACTAAATGTCACTTGCAAACCACGTCGATGATAAAAACTAAGTATTCAATGTTGAATTCCAATGGCAGAGTTAGGTCACGGTTTTCTGCTCTAAGCGGAGCAATCACATTCCAATGGCGGACCGGGAGTGTGCGTTGTGTGTTCAAATGGCAGATTGAGAGCAACCGCAGATCAGGGATCACTCTTTGGAGCATGATTTCTTGCTCCGCCAAAACTGGTGGATTTGGCCGGAAGTTCACGTGACTTATTCTGTGCGCCTGCCTTTCATCCAATCAACACTGAATGTCCTTAAAACGCTTCGCACTCCCTCACGCCCTGACATGCTCATCTGCTTGATTTCCGCTCACAAACTGCTTCAGTCGAGATGCGTGCGTTTCAATCGCAGATTCGTGAGATACCCGGCTTGAATCTGCGCGCTCTCTTTGCTGTCTGCGCCAGCATTTGTGTCTGCTATTAGAATACGACATCACTTACCGAAGTCAGTCCCGTACGCTTGAGTTTTGCCACGTACAAAGACACGTTTCTCCGTTGGCCCGAAGAATCCAGCCAAAGTGGTCCACTCAAGCCCGAGAAACGTATCTGCCAGAAACAAGATTAAGCGAAATGAAATTTCAAACAGCTTTCAAGCAGTTCCTCACTGGGAACAAGGACCACCGGGTAATTTATGAGAGGAGAGGCAAGGAAGTCGCAACTTTGCCCACTATGGACGCCAATTAAGACCGTCAATAAAGGTATATTCGCCTTGTCTAAAATGGTTAACGTTTATCTGAGTTCAGGAATTTCGAATGCAAAACAATAATTGAAGTTGTGCTTTGCTTGGCTGACAGAAGCTTGCTATCATTTACCAAAACGTACTAAGCTCGCAGTGTCCTCCAGCGAACATTTTCACAGAAAACATTTCCACGCTTGTCACTTTTCAAAGCCGGTCGGCTAGTTGCAAAACGCACTTACCCAAGGTCTCTTTTTAAATAAATTCAACGCTTAAATTGTGAGATCGGGCTGCTTCCTTCAGTAAATAATGTGATATTGCAAGGGCAAAACAAAGACGAGTGTTTCTCATTGAGTGTCTCTCTTTGTTTATTCTTCCCAGATAGATAAATTTTCATAACCTCTTTTCATAAACAATGCTTAAGGCAAGAGTGCACACAAAACTTCTGCTCATCTGTAGGGTGTTGAAAAACACGTGTCTTGGATAAGATGACTTGCGTGCTTGAACGTCGTCGTCGCCGCGAGCACGAAGCCGCCTTATCGATGTCTTCTTGATTTTTTTATGTAGAATAACGTAAACTGATCATTTCGCCTAATTGCCTTCACATCTACAAAAAATATTCGTGTCCCTGAAAACATCCTCGATATTCTCCTAAATTCCAATAAAAAACCACTATCTTGTGAAAAGTAAGTATGAACCCCCAATACAGATGTACTTTGAACAAACGTGAAAAGCACACTGCGTTGATGACAAAATAGCAGCACGCCTTGTTCGAGATAAACACCTCCCCAATTTCCGCATAAATACGTAGCGCCGGTAATTGGTTGTGCTTGTTCGCGACTGGTGCACAGCTAAAAGCTCCTCATTAGTCAGCTTCTGCTGAATATAATTACATCGTCTGTGGCTCTGTTTATCCAGCGTTTTAAACGCTTTCACAGTGGAGAGCCTTGTGAGGTGCCTTATCAAAACCAAACCATGACCAGGTATTATCCAGAACAGCCCTTCAGGCAGTGACTTCTCTGGTGCCCAATTGTTTGACTAAGTATAGTGGACCATGTGTATTCTTAGTGTTCTTATTGTAAAAAGCTTGCCTAGTGCGCTTACAGCCTCATATACTTTTCCTGTTCGTTATCACTAGAAGTGGAAGATAACTTTACAAACGTTGATCGCTGCTCCCGTTATTCGTCGTTCTAGCATATTTTGCTTCCACTTCTATAATGCAGCTGCTAGCTACGTTTCTAAATAAACTTAATTATTATCTAGTGGCCTGCACAGTGAAACGCTGTGACGGCTCTTTTATTTCACTGACAGAGAAAAGCTCCGGTGTCAGATACAAAAAGAAGGGCAAATCCCACGCACAGAAGGAATTGATGATATGCCAAGTACGAATGAGATATGTTGATATGTCACTTCAAAATCAGCAAAACATCACGAGGTTGGGGTAAATGATGCCTTACATGACTTCCGTGTCATGATTATCATATTTGGATGTGTCGTTTGCCTTCATCATCAATTCACGTCACTTGATACCCAATTTAGTATATGAGAGCTAGCTAAACGACCGCGAGCACATTATGAGCGTGGCCTGTTGTCATGATCTTACATGACACGCATGTCAGGATTATCATGTTTGTACCAGTAATATATTTCGTCATCCATTGGCGTCACGTAATCCCAAATTTGCTGTATGTGGAGCTAGCAAAACGGCAGCGAGCGCATCGTGAAGGGCTCAATATACTTTAATGTAGCGTTGACGCGCGCGCACGCTGGGCACAGCGACGCTACGGCCGCAAAACTCGAGCACTCTATAGTCTGACGCCAGGCGTGACCAGCGTCCATCGGCACGGCCCGACGGCAGCCGGCTCTGAATTTCGCACTGATGCGTTACCCAGAAAACACTGCGTCTCTGTCTTTTCGTGACGGAGGGGCGCCGGACGCCCTGAAACGCGCATGCATCAAGGCAACGCAGCGCGGCGTGCGCCTGCGAGTATAAGGCAGGCCCGGTGCCTGGTGTTGCAAAGCCGGCATGACGCAACGAAATAAACACCAGCGAGCATGTGCACCACTTTACGTCGAAATGTATTGGCGCCTTGACTGTGGCATGTAGTCATGTTCTCACACGACACGCATCTCATGATTATAATTTTTGCACTAGTCACATACCTTCGTCATCCATTGGCGTCACGTAATACCAAATTTGGCATATGTGAAGCTGGTGAAATGGCCGCGAGCGCATTATCAATGTGGCATGTGGTCATGTTTTGACATGACACGCATGTCATGATTATCAAGTTTTGATGTGTCATTTACCTTTGTTGTCCGTTCGCGTCGCGTAATACCGAATTTGGTACATGTGAAGCTAACGAAACGGCCGCGAGCGCATCATGAGCGTAGCATGCAGTCATGTTGTTACATGCCACGCTTCTCCTGTTTATCATGTTTGGATGAGTATCATACGTTCGTCATTCATTCACGTCCCGTAATATCAAATTTAGTATCTAAGTGAAGCTAGTGAAAGGGCTGCCAGCGCACCATGAGCGTGGCATGTAGCCATGTTGTAGATGACACGCATCTCATGATTATCGTATTTGCACCCGTCACATACCTTCATATCATTTATTGACGTACTAAAATACCAAATTTGGTATATGTGACGCTAGCGAAACGGCCATGAGCGCATCATGAGCGTGGCATGAATTCATGTTGTTACATAACACACATATCATGATTTTCACGCTAGGGTATGTCGCTTGTGATCGTCATGGAATCATGTCATACCATACCAGTTTTGCAACGTGCCATGTAAACGAAACACTGGAAGAGCTGCAGAACCATGACATGTAACTCATGACATTCATGACATACATGTCATCATTTTCATGTTATCACTAGTCAAATATAATCTTCTTACAGTCATGTTTTGTCAAGCCATGTTTGGTATTGATACCATTATCGAAACGGCCTGGAGAGCTAAACGTTGTAGGCGGCTAGATAGATAGAATGATAGATAGATAGATAGATAGATAGATAGATAGATAGATAGATAGATAGATAGATAGATAGATAGATAGATAGATAGATAGATAGATAGATAGATAGATAGATAGATAGATAGATAGATAGATAGATAGATAGATAGATAGATAGATAGATAGATAGATAGATAGATAGATAGATAGATAGATAGATAGATAGATAGATAGATAGATAGATAGATAGATAGATAGATAGATAGATAGATACGCTCAAAGTCACCAAAATTTGCCAAGAAATGCTTCGCATTTATAAAAAGTCGCGCACACATCCTGTGCACACCCAAGAAGTGACCGGCAAGGCATCGACACGTCGTAGGAGC
This sequence comes from Rhipicephalus microplus, assembly GCF_043290135.1. Lineage (NCBI taxonomy): Eukaryota > Metazoa > Arthropoda > Arachnida > Ixodida > Ixodidae > Rhipicephalus > Rhipicephalus microplus. Next base: position 18,489,345 of record NW_027464588.1, read on the forward strand.
CGGCAATTATCCCAAAAATGAGAGAGCGATACCATTTAGCAAGCCGCACGATCGACATCTCTGTCTCCCGAAATTGTGTGTTCAGCCGAAAAGTCGTCATGGACCACCAACTCGCAGAGTAACTCTAAGCCTGGTGGCTCAAGTAGTGGAAGTAACGTCACCTCCCGCGGAACCTTCAGAAAACCACGAGCGAACTCACCAAACTGACATTGATCACCTGTTGTGGGTGATGACTGAATGCTATTTTTATTTGTGCTGCCCACATCTATCCCTTGCACTTCCTGTTGCCTGTATTGTTGCAATGCTTGCTTTTCCACTTTACGACTGCTATGCTTCTGTCGTTTCTGATGCACGCAAACTATCTAGTATCCCATATGTTACTGTCATTCATGATAAAACTGTCACGCGCCAATAATTGGGCTCTCTGATAAGCTTGCTATGCCCTGTTATAGTACTTCTATCATATGTGTTTAGTTGCATGTTGCATGTGCTATTCCTGGTGTTACGGCCATTGCTTAATGTGTCTGTTATATAAGTTATATAAGGGCGCGTGGGTAAATCGCAGCGTAAGTTCCTCACGTATCATTACGCTGATTCATCTACTAGCACTTCTTACAGAAGATGCCGTGGCTTCTCTTGAGCCATTGTTTTTGTGGCAAAAACGATTGCTCTTTTGCCATCATAAGCCCAGCCACATAAGCCCTTTGCGTTACCACACCTTTGCGTTGCCACACCACGATACCAATGAGCATGTTCTCTACATATGAGCAGGGCCACTAAGTACAGCGAGTACTAATTACCACGGCCACATCTATAGAAGAATGAGTTGCTGCAAAAGCTAGAGAAAAATATTACATATACCACAGCTACTACATGTACTACATGCCTTAACAGATATTTCTGCCGAGCATTTCTAGTCTTCTTAAAATCTACACTGTTACAACAAAAGTAGTTGATATACAAGAGCATCAGTAGAAATTAAGGAACAGCATGATTAAACTCCCCCCCCGCTTCTTTACTAGCAGCCATCAGGCCTGTGTGGAAATAACACCAGTGCTAAGCCCAGCGATAGCCTTACATTTGTGATAGAAAATTTACCATTGACTCGTCAAAAGAAATGAAATCAAAGACTGCCTGCTTTCGTTATTTTTTGACGACTGCATCTTACAAGGCGGAAACGAGAAAAATGTTTGCTTTTCGTAGCAAGCAGTACTTGGAGAACGTAACGGATAACGAGCCCTGCAGTAAGTAATCTTGTTACATGCAATGATTGAAGGTACCGTAAAAGATGTGGCTGACAAGAGGATGACTTAGCGAGGTTTAATGTGCAAAGGTGTGTAAGTTGGTACTACTCATAGTGTAGAACATCACGAATGACAAGGGGCCATTCCTAGTCTTCCTCGCGGTAATAGGTGACTCAATGGTTTCAGTTGCAGCAACAACACAGAATGCCATGCCAGCACTCAGAAGTACACCTTGCTATCAAATCGGCATATGAAGTGTCGCGAGGGATTATCAAGGTCAATGTACACGAACGAGCACTACTCACTTAGTTTATTTACGCTCGGGATGTTGGCGTACCCGCGTCCAATTTCGCGTACAGTCTGCGCGATATCCTGTAATACTTCCTAACAAGGTTCGCTACCAAATATATTCTATCATGTCCGGGCGTGGTGTAGTGGGTGGCGTACTCGGTTCAAATATATTCTATCAGTTTCACTACTCATACTTAAAGTAAACGCCTCATTTGTGAAGATGTAGACTTTGTTATCAGAATCACTAAATCTTAGTTATTTTCTGTTTTTTCGAAACCACGAAATTAAAGATCTTTGTCTACCTTTCAAACAATGCTCGGTGCCAGACATTTCCTATTAGTTTGACTAATAGACCCTCATTTGTGAAGAAATAGACCTTGCTACCAAAATAAAAAAACTTTAGTAATCTTTGGTTTCTTCGAACCCCCAAATAAAACATATCCTCCTTCCATTTCTTGTTTCTCTCTCATACGTCAATAGCGCTCTAGTGTGACGGAACTTCGAACATGTCCACAGCCGGCAAATTTACCACTGTGGACAAGAAAATTGCACATTAAGACACCTGCTTCTGATATTGAGCTATTAGGTCTATTTGACATATTTGATTTACGATAATTTGTGGTTCTGGCGCTATACACACAAAATTATGACCGTGGTTTCAAGAGCTTATTCATCGAACAGCGTCAAACCATTTGATAGAGCAGGGGCGAATTGTTTCCTTCTATTAGCACCTAAATATGGAACAGATGTTTTTCAACAAACCTTGAAATATATCATCGGCACCAAAAATGATCTTATCTACAATTATAGCTGGTGAATTAACGGGCCTACACAGTGCAATTTCAAAGAAGCCAGGTTAGTCTTACTACTAGTAAGATCACTATGTAAAAATTTAGTTTGTGTGACAATACATGTCATATGGCCAATGATCTGGTGGTGCTACTATATATGGCTTGGAGTCAAAGTCCGAGACAATGTTTTGTATTCTGCACTGAATACACATCATACTTAACAAATAGGAGCAATCTAGCTGCTGTATTGTACGCGGGTTTCTATGAAGAGCCATTTCGCCTCCACATTCCGCTTGTGTTAGCTCTATATTGCAACAATTACATGGCACATTTCAATGCTACCTTGGCAAGATTGAAAACTTCAGGGAAGTTATTGAGAAGGTTTGATGACGCAACTTCACGACGCATTGTTACGTTCAAAATCACTATTAGACTTCATACTTAAAACAAACCTCTTTTTGTGCGTGTTGCACCCACGGTAACCATCGTATAAAAATTATGCTTGGAATCCTTAAGGACCCCAAGAAAAAGTTTTTATCCATATAACAAGTGTCGCAATTAATCGTATTGAAGAAATTTAAGATATTCAACTTACCTTTCTCAAGGCTTCCTTAAGCATGTTCGACTGAGTCAGGTTCCTTTCCGCAGAGCTTGCACGGCAGCTGAATTGTGGTGGTGCCTCCAATGCACGTGCCTTGGCTAGGCTCTGGATGGCTCGCACCAAAACGACCAGAGCATCTTGAGTGAGAGCCGTGTCTGTCTGGACGCAAACACCAGGACTTTTTGTGATAGTTCATTTGCAACGTTATGAGTAACGCTGATTCAAAGTGCTCATTTTGAAGCTTCTTACGCGCCTGACTTGGCCAACCATGTTTCGAAATTTGAAGAAAATTTTTTACTGTAAATTTTTGTGAAGAGATATTTTGATAACAAAATTATTATTAAAATGTATTGCAGTCGTCTATTGTCATTTCATTCAGTGGAAGGATAAAAAGAATTCGCAGCACATTGGCAACAACATAAAAAGCCAGATAATTATTTATGATAACGACCAATTTCTGCGTGAGGAGGCAACTATAAAGAATGATTCAATTGTGACTGAGCCCCGCCGCGGTGGTCTAGTGGCTAAGGTACTCGGCTGCTGATCCGCAGGTCGCGGGATCGAATTCCGGCTGCAGTGGCTGCATTTCCGATGGAGGCGGAAATGTTGTAGGCCCGTGTGCTCAGATTTGGGTGCACGCTAAAGAACTTCAGGTGGTCGAAATTTGCGGAGCCCTCCACTACGGCGTCTGTCACAATCATATGGTGGTTTTGGGACGTGAAACCCCACATATTATACAATCATTGTGACTGAGACCTACACGCAGGGCATATACCACATGTTTCTTATGCTCAATACTTTGCATGTTGCAATGGTTCCCCATCCTCTTCCCAATATGTGGGGTAGCATACCAGTTGCTCTAAGCTTGTTTACCTCCGTGCCTTTCATTCTTAATTACTCGGTTTGTCTTCACTGAAAGCGGGTAAAAAATCCTATCGGCACAGGTACGTCATGAGCCCGAGTACACTTGCTGAAACAAGATGACGTGAAGCTGTTTGGCTGAAAGCAGATTGCCTGAAAATGATTGTGATTCATTCTAAAAAGCAGAGGCGATGGCTGTACATCAATACGTTGGAAATGCGCTGAGTCTTGCGTCCTGCGTGTTTCTCTACCCAGTGTTCTCGTCCCCGCTTTGGTACTTTGTCACCCCGAGTTTCAAGCAACGACGACAGTTTTACATTTTACACCACATACCTAATATAATTTTGCAAAATATTGTATTGTTGGGTCCGTTGGCGGAGGATCTTACGTAGGAGTGTACAGGTCAGTTTGGAAGAAAGTGCACAAGACAAGATACAGG